>NW_023493672.1:162500-197500 GCF_013265735.2 Oncorhynchus mykiss | reverse complement strand
TGCCTCTCTGTCTCTCTCTCTGTCTGTCTCTCTCTCTCTCTCTCTCTCTCTCTCTCTCTCTCTCTGTCTCTCTCTGTCTCTCTGTCTCTCTGTCAGGCATGGCTAGTCACCCACCTGTCCCCATCTCTGAGCTCGCTGATCATCTAGAACGCCTGAAAGCCAACGACAACCTGAAGTTCTCTCAGGAGTATGAGGTATGGTAGCCGTGTGTGTGAGTTTGTTTTGAAGGAGACATTTTCACTCCAATTATTCTGGTTTCATTATGCAATTCATATTGGTTTCTACACCCTGTGCAGAAACCCTCTAGCGAGCCAGATACAACACACACACACACACACACACACACACACACACCTGTTTATGTCTTATCTTTTGACAGAGGTATCAGGGTTTAAATGTAGAATCTTCCTCCTCTCATGTCTCCTGTTTCAACCAGAGATCTGTCTGTCTCAAAGAGATACTGCTTACAGACTGATGGTTATCAATGTTAAGCTTCCAGAGAGATAGAGGGAGATGGAGAGAGGGGGGGGAGCAGGGGAAGTGAGAGAAGGGAATGGAAGTGAGCGATAGCAGAAAGGAGAGAGAGGCGGGAGAGAGAGCGCCAAAGACAAACAGAGGGAGAGAGAGAGGGAGGGAGAGAAGGGAAAGGGAGAGAGAGTGACAAAGACAGAGACAGAGAGAGAGGAGAGAGAGAGCGGGGGGAGTGAGAGAAGGGAAACAGACAGAGTGAAAGCAGAGAGAAGAGAGTGGTTTTTATCATGGCCATGTTCTGTACAATAGAGCCTCTTTTTGATTAGTTCTCTCCAGCCTTGTATCTCAGACAGACAGCAGTTGGATAGGAACTGTAAGGATTCTTAGAATGTATCTTACATATAACGGAACATCAGAATTCTCAGACATCCTTAGAATATCTACATCATTCCGCTAGAATACAACTGTAAAAAGTTGTTAAGGTGGAGAAAATCCTACTTTTAGGCCTGTGCATGCAGGATATAGAATCCGGAGAGCTCTAATTGGCTAGGACAAAGAGATAGGATGGAGTAAGGGGGAGGGAAAGGGAGAGAGAGAGAGAGACAGACAGAGAGAGAGAGAGATACAGAGAGAGAGAGAGAGAGATAGACAGAGAGAGAGACAGAGAGAGAGAGACAGAGAGAGAGAGAGAGAGACAGAGAGAGATAGAGAGAGAGAGAGAGAGACAGAGAGAGAGAGACAGAGAGCGATAGAGACAGAGAGAGAGAGAGAGAGAGAGGGGAGAGACGGGGGGTTAGGACAGAGGGTAGTCAAACATAAATGATAGGGACAGTCAAAAAGAGAAAATGGTGAACGAGATGGAGAGAGGGAGACTGACCTTGTAGAAGAACAAGAGAGAAAGAGAGAGATGGAGGTTGAGGAGAGACAGAATGGAGGAAGAGGCTCTGGGCATGTTGAGGTTGAGGAGAGAGAGACAGAATGGAGGAAGAGGCTCTGGGCATATTGAGGTTGAGGAGAGAGAGAATGGAGGAAGAGGCTCTGGGCATGTTGAGGTTGAGGAGAGAGAGACAGAATGGAGGAAGAGGCTCTGGGCATGTTGAGGTTGAGGAGAGAGAGAATGGAGGAAGAGGCTCTGGACATGTTGAGGTTGAGGAGAGACAGAATGGAGGAAGAGGCTCTGGGCATGTTGAGGTTGAGGAGAGAGAGACAGATTGGAGGAAGAGGCTCTGGGCATGTTGAGGTTGAGGAGAGAGAGACAGAATGGAGGAAGAGGCTCTGGGCATGTTGAGGTTGAGGAGAGAGAGACAGAATGGAGGAAGAGGCTCTGGGCATGTTGAGGTTGAGGAGAGAGAGAATGGAGGAAGAGGCTCTGGGCATGTTGAGGTTGAGGAGAGAGAGAATGGAGGAAGAGGCTCTGGACATGTTGAGGTTGAGGAGAGAGAGAATGGAGGAAGAGGCTCTGGGCATGTTGAGGTTGAGGAGAAAGATACAGAATGGAGGAAGAGGCTCTGGACATGTTGAGGTTGAGGAGAGACAGAACGGAGGAAGAGGCTCTGGGCATGTTGAGGTTGAGGAGAGTGAGAATGGAGGAAGAGGCTCTGGGCATGTTGAGGTTGAGGAGAGAGAGACAGAATGGAGGAAGAGGCTCTGGGCATGTTGAGGTTGAGGAGAGAGAGAATGGAGGAAGAGGCTCTGGGCATGTTGAGGTTGAGGAGAGACAGAATGGAGGAAGAGACTCTGGGCATGTTGAGGTTGAGGAGAGAGAGACAGAATGGAGGAAGAGACTCTGGGCATGTTGAGGTTGAGGAGAGAGAGACAGAATGGAGGAAGAGGCTCTGGGCATGTTGAGGTTGAGGAGAGACAGAATGGAGGAAGAGGCTCTGGGCATGTTGAGGTTGAGGAGAGACAGAATGGAGGAAGAGGCTCTGGGCATGTTGAGGTTGAGGAGAGACAGAATGGAGGAAGAGGCTCTGGGCATGTTGAGGTTGAGGAGAGACAGAATGGAGGAAGAGGCTCTGGGCATGTTGAGGTTGAGGAGAGACAGAATGGAGGAAGAGGCTCTGGGCATGTTGAGGTTGAGGAGAGAGAGACAGAATGGAGGAAGAGGCTCTGGGCATGTTGAGGTTGAGGAGAGAGAGACAGAATGGAGGAAGAGGCTCTGGGCATCTTGTTATAACGTGCGTTATCTGAATGAGGTCCCCGCTGAATTATACCTACGAAGGAGCGGCTTCTATAGAGGAACTTTAAATGAGTTTGAACTTCCGAGTTGACATAATGTTGGATGAGAGCTACCGCTAGCTAGCTAAGGAGCTTGTGTGAAATTCACCTCGGAGCATTCTAACCGTAACCTCTGACCTCTGTGTTGTAGTCCGTTGACCCCGGACAGCAGTTCACCTGGGAGCAGTCTAACCTGGAGGTCAACAAGCCAAAGAACCGCTATGCTAACGTCATTGCCTACGACCACTCCAGGGTTCTACTGTCCAGCATCGAGGGTAAGTTGGCAGTCACACACATACACGCTAACGTCATCACCTACGACCACTCCAGGGTTCTACTGTCCAGCATCGAGGGAGAGACACACACACACACACACTTTTCTTGTTTTATTCTCGGCCAGTCTAAAAGTTCCTTCGCTGTCTTAATATGATATTACCACTGAGCAGAAGTGTTTGTGTTTGCTGTTTTTTTTGTAAAGCAGAGAGAGAGAGAGAGAGAGAGAGAGAGCGAGAGAAAGAGAGAGAGAGAGACAGAGAGAGAGACAGAGAGAGAAATAGAGAGACAGAGAGAGAGAGAGAGAGAGAGAGAGAGAGAGAGACAGAGAGAGAGATAGACAGAGAGAGAGAGAGACAGGGAGAGAGAGGGAGAGAGACAGAGAGAGAGAGAGAGAGAAAGAGAGAGGGAGAGAGAGAGAGAGACAGAGAGAGAGAGAGACAGAGAGAGAGGGAGAGAGAGAGACAGAGAGAGAGAGAGAAAGAGAGAGACAGAGGGAGAGAGAGAGACAGAGAGAGAGAGAGACAGAGAGAGAGAGAGAGAGAGACAGAGAAAGACAGAGAGAGAGAGAGAGACAGCGAGAGAGAGAGACAGAGAGAGACAGAGAAAGGCAGAGAGAGAGAGAGAGAGCGAGACAGAGAGAGAGACAGTGAGAGAGAGAGAGAGTGAGACAGAGACAGAGAGAGAGAAAGAGAGAGAAACTGGGTGGCAAAGCCCAGACAGATTACTCTTATCTGGGCAGAGCATGTATGAGAGCAACCTCCTGGGTCCTGGAGCTCTCTTCTCTGTTTGTCTGTCAGGCCTGCGAGTCACACACACACACACACACACACACACACAGAGACTCTGCCAAGCCTGCAGAGCCAGTGAGAGACGGGAACTCATCTCAGCTCTGTTTTCAACCAAGCTGCACAGCAGCATTACTCTCTGTTACTCCTATCCAGTCAAGTTATATACACACGCACACACACACACGCACACACACACACACACACACGCACACACACACACATCAAAGCCTAGAGGCTGGCTGCTGGTTAGAGACTGACTGTGGATGAACATATACTGCTTCTACTTTATGTTAATGTTACTTCACATGTTGAACTAGCATACTGTGTGTGTGTGTGTGTGTGTGTGTGTGTGTGTGTGTGTGTGTGTGTGTGTGTGTGTGTGTGTGTGTGTGTGTACAGGGATCTGGTCACTAGTAGTTCACTATATAGGGAATAGGGCCCTGGTCACTAGTAGGTCACTATATAGGGAATAGGAGGGCTGTTTGGTAGTTATATCTTTGATAGTGTTGGTACCAGGGAGGGGTGTTTGGTAGTTGTATCTTTGATAGTGTTGGTACCAGGGAGGGGTGTTTGGTAGTTGTATCTTTGATAGTGTTGGTACCAGGGAGGGGTGTTTGGTAGTTGTATCTTTGATAGTGTTGGTACCAGGGAGGGGTGTTTGGTAGTTGTGTATTTGATAGTGTTGGTACCAGGGAGGGGTGTTTGGTAGTTGTGTATTTGATACTGTTGGTACCAGGGAGGGGTGTTTGGTAGTTGTGTATTTGATAGTGTTGGTACCAGGGAGGGCTGTTTGGTAGTTATATCTTTGATAGTGTTGGTACCAGGGAGGGGTGTTTGGTAGTTATATCTTTGATAGTGTTGGTACCAGGGAGGGCTGTTTGGTAGTTATATCTTTGATAGTGTTGGTACCAGGGAGGGGTGTTTGGTAGTTATATCTTTGATAGTGTTGGTACCAGGGAGGGTTGTTTGGTAGTTATATCTTTGATAGTGTTGGTACCAGGGAGGGGTGTTTGGTAGTTATATCTTTGATAGTGTTGGTACCAGGGAGGGGTGTTTGGTAGTTATATCTTTGATAGTGTTGGTACCAGGGAGGGGTGTTTGGTAGTTATATCTTTGATAGTGTTGGTACCAGGGAGGGGTGTTTGGTAGTTATATCTTTGATAGTGTTGGTACCAGGGAGGGTTGTTTGGTAGTTATATCTTTGATAGTGTTGGTACCAGGGAGGGCTGTTTGGTAGTTGTATCTTTGATAGTGTTGGTACCAGGGAGGGGTGTTTGGTAGTTATATCTTTGATAGTGTTGGTACCAGGGAGGGGTGTTTGGTAGTTGTGTATTTGATAGTGTTGGTACCAGGGAGGGGTGTTTGGTAGTTGTGTATTTGATAGTGTTGGTACCAGGGAGGGCTGTTTGGTAGTTGTGTATTTGATAGTGTTGGTACCAGGGAGGGCTGTTTGGTAGTTATATCTTTGATAGTGTTGGTACCAGGGAGGGCTGTTTGGTAGTTATATCTTTGATAGTGTTGGTACCAGGGAGGGGTGTTTGGTAGTTGTATCTTTGATAGTGTTGGTACCAGGGAGGGGTGTTTGGTAGTTGTATCTTTGATAGTGTTGGTACCAGGGAGGGCTGTTTGGTAGTTATATCTTTGATAGTGTTGGTACCAGGGAGGGGTGTTTGGTAGTTATATCTTTGATAGTGTTGGTACCAGGGAGGGTTGTTTGGTAGTTATATCTTTGATAGTGTTGGTACCAGGGAGGGCTGTTTGGTAGTTATATCTTTGATAGTGTTGGTACCAGGGAGGGTTGTTTGGTAGTTATATCTTTGATAGTGTTGGTACCAGGGAGGGCTGTTTGGTAGTTGTATCTTTGATAGTGTTGGTACCAGGGAGGGGTGTTTGGTAGTTATATCTTTGATAGTGTTGGTACCAGGGAGGGGTGTTTGGTAGTTATATCTTTGATAGTGTTGGTACCAGGGAGGGGTGTTTGGTAGTTGTGTATTTGATAGTGTTGGTACCAGGGAGGGCTGTTTGGTAGTTGTGTATTTGATAGTGTTGGTACCAGGGAGGGGTGTTTGGTAGTTATATCTTTGATAGTGTTGGTACCAGGGAGGGGTGTTTGGTAGTTATATCTTTGATAGTGTTGGTACCAGGGAGGGGTGTTTGGTAGTTGTGTATTTGATAGTGTTGGTACCAGGGAGGGCTGTTTGGTAGTTGTGTATTTGATAGTGTTGGTACCAGGGAGGGGTGTTTGGTAGTTATATCTTTGATAGTGTTGGTACCAGGGAGGGGTGTTTGGTAGTTATATCTTTGATAGTGTTGGTACCAGGGAGGGGTGTTTGGTAGTTGTGTATTTGATAGTGTTGGTACCAGGGAGGGGTGTTTGGTAGTTGTGTATTTGATAGTGTTGGTACCAGGGAGGGCTGTTTGGTAGTTGTGTATTTGATAGTGTTGGTACCAGGGAGGGGTGTTTGGTAGTTGTGTATTTGATAGTGTTGGTACCAGGGAGGGGTGTTTGGTAGTTGTATCTTTGATAGTGTTGGTACCAGGGAGGGGTGTTTGGTAGTTATATCTTTGATAGTGTTGGTACCAGGGAGGGGTGTTTGGTAGTTATATCTTTGATAGTGTCGGTACCAGGGAGGGCTGTTTGGTAGTTATATCTTTGATAGTGTTGGTACCAGGGAGGGCTGTTTGGTAGTTATATCTTTGATAGTGTTGGTACCAGGGAGGGGTGTTTGGTAGTTATATCTTTGATAGTGTTGGTACCAGGGAGGGGTGTTTGGTAGTTATATCTTTAATAGTGTTGGTACCAGGGAGGGGTGTTTGGTAGTTATATCTTTGATAGTGTTGGTACCAGGGAGGGGTGTTTGGTAGTTATATCTTTGATAGTGTTGGTACCAGGGAGGGGTGTTTGGTAGTTATATCTTTGATAGTGTTGGTACCAGGGAGGGGTGTTTGGTAGTTGTGTATTTGATAGTGTTGGTACCAGGGAGGGGTGTTTGGTAGTTGTGTATTTGATAGTGTTGGTACCAGGGAGGGGTGTTTGGTAGTTATATCTTTGATAGTGTTGGTACCAGGGAGGGTTGTTTGGTAGTTATATCTTTGATAGTGTTGGTACCAGGGAGGGGTGTTTGGTAGTTGTGTATTTGATAGTGTTGGTACCAGGGAGGGGTGTTTGGTAGTTGTGTATTTGATAGTGTTGGTACCAGGGAGGGGTGTTTGGTAGTTGTATCTTTGATAGTGTTGGTACCAGGGAGGGTTGTTTGGTAGTTATATCTTTGATAGTGTTGGTACCAGGGAGGGGTGTTTGGTAGTTATATCTTTGATAGTGTTGGTACCAGGGAGGGGTGTTTGGTAGTTGTGTATTTGATAGTGTTGGTACCAGGGAGGGGTGTTTGGTAGTTGTGTATTTGATACTGTTGTTATCAAGGAGGGCTGTTTGTTAGTTTATATAAACTGACCTCATAAGAAACATCAAGAGCTTTGTGACCTGCTTTCTGACTCACTAGAATCAGGTCAGGGGAGTGTGTGTGTGTGTGTGTGTGTGTGTGTGTGTGTGTGTGTGTGTGTGTGTGTGTGTGTGTGTGTGTGTGTGTGTGTGTGTGTGTGTGTGTGTGTGTGTGTGTGTGTGTGTGTGTGTGTGTGTGTGTGTGTGTGTGTGAGAGAGAGAGAGACACACAGTGATTTGGGGGATTATGGGCATAAGGCCCAGATGAACATGACTGATCCTGAATGAAACAGACCCAATCCCCTCTCATACAAGCTTGGTAACAGCTGAGATAGTTGACACAATCCCCTCCCATACAAACTGGTTATCAGCTGAGATAGTTGACACATCCCCTCCCATACAAACTGGTTATCAGCTGAGATAGTTGACACAATCCCCTCCCATACAAACTGGTTATCAGCTGAGATAGTTGACACAATTCCCTCCCATACAAACTGGTTATCAGCTGAGATAGTTGACACAATCCCCTCCCATACAAACTGGTTATCAGCTGAGATAGTTGACACCACCCCCTCCCATACAAACAGGTTATCAGCTGAGATAGTTGACACAATTCCCTCCTATACAAACTGGTTATCAGCTGAGATAGTTGACTCAATCCCCTCCTATACAAACTGGTTATCAGCTGAGATAGTTGACATAATCCCCTCCCATACAAACTGATTATCAGCTGAGATAGTTGACACAATCCCCTCCTATACAAACTGGTTATCAGCTGAGATAGTTGACTCAATCCCCTCCTATACAAACTGGTTATCAGCTGAGATAGTTGACATAATCCCCTCCCATACAAACTGGTTATCAGCTGAGATAGTTGACACATCCCCTCCCATACAAACTGGTTATCAGCTGAGATAGTTGACACAATCCCCTCCTATACAAACTGGTTATCAGCTGAGATAGTTGACACATCCCCTCCCATACAAACTGGTTATCAGCTGAGATAGTTGACACAATCCCCTCCTATACAAACTGGTTATCAGCTGAGATAGTTGACACAATCCCCTCCTATACAAACTGGTTATCAGCTGAGATAGTTAAAAATTCTTAGGGCTGAAATCCTGTTAACGGGATCGATATGTCAACAGCCAGTGAAAGTGCAGGGCGCCAAATTCAAAACAACAGAAATCTCATCATTAAAATTCCTGAAACATACATGTATTTTATACCGTTTTAAAGGTAATCTTGTTGTTAATCCCACCACAGTGTCCGATTTCAAATAGGCTTTAGAGCGAAAGCACCACAAACGATTATGTTAGGTCACCACCAACTCACAGAAAAACACAGCCATTTTTCCAGCCAAAGAGAGGAGTCACAAAAAGCACAAATAGAGATAAAATGAATCACTAACCTTTGATTATCTTCATCAGATGACACTCATAGGACTTAATGTTACACAATACATGTATGTTTTGTTTGATAAAGTTCATATTTATATAAAAAAATCTCAGTATACATTGTTCACTAGTTCCAAAAACATCTGGTGATATTGCAGTGAACCACATCATTTTACAGAAATACTCATTATAAATGTCGATAAAAATACAATTGTTAGACATGGAATTATAGATATACCTCTCCTTAATGCAACCGCTGTGTCAGATTTTTTAAAAAACTTTACGGAAAAAGCAAACCATGCAATAATCTGAGAACGCCGCTAGGAGAAAAAAATAATGTATGCGCCATGTTGGAGTCAACAGAAATCAGAAATAACATTAGAAATATTCCCTTACCTTTGATGATCTTCATCAGAATGCAGTCCCATGAATCCTAGTTCCACAATAAATGTTTGATAATGTCCATTATTTATGTCCAAGTAGCTACTTTTGTTAGGGCGTTTAGTACACAAATCCAAACGCTCGTGCAGGTCCAGCCGAACGTCGGACGAAAACTTCAAAAACATATATTACAGGTCGTAGAAACATTTCAAACTAAGTATAGAATCAATCTTTAGAATGTTTTTATCATAAATCTTCAATAACGTTCCAACCGGAGTATCCCATTGTCTGTAGAAAAGCCATGGAATGCAGGTCGCTATCATGTGAAATGCGCGTGACCAGGAAATTGCTCTCTGCCAGTAACCTGACTCATTCAGCTCTTATTCATCCCCACAACACAGTAGAAGCCTCATTTAAGTTTCTAAAGACGATTGACATCTAGTGGAAGCCCTAGGAAGTGCAACTTCATCCATATCCCACTGTGAATTCAATAGGGGCTGGGTTGAAAATCGACCAACCTCAGATTTCACACTTCCTGTTTGGATTTCTTCTCAGGTTTTTGCCTGACATATGAGTTCTGTTATACTCACAGACATCATTCAAACAGTTTTAGAAACGTCAGAGTGTTTCCGATCCAATACTAATAATAATATGCATATATTAGCAACTGGGACTGAGGAGTAGGCCGTTTACTCTGGGCACCTCTGGGCATCTTTCATCCAAGCTACTCAATACTGCCCCTGCAGCCATAAGAAGTTGACACAATCCCCTCCAATACAAACTGGTTATCAGCTGAGATAGTTGACACACATCCACTAACCAACACATCGACTGTACATGCAGATTGATTGATTGGTTGATTGATTGATTGATTTATTGATTGGTTGATTGATTGGTTGATTGATTGGTTGATTGAATATTGATTGGTTGATTGATTGGTTGATTGGTTGATTGATTGGTTGATTGATTGATTGATTGGTTGATTGATTTATTGATTGGTTGATTGATTGGTTGATTGATTGGTTGATTGGTTGATTGATTGGTTGATTGATTGATTGACACTTTGATAATCCCCAAGGGGCTGCTGATCTGATTTTCTGAAAGAATTAACAGTAAACGTTACACACAGAAGTGTGAAAACCATAAGGACATTACAAATGTATCTCTTCCTCCCCCCACTTCTCTCTCTTTCCCTCTCTCTCCCTCCCCTCTTTCTCCCTCTCTCTCCCCCCTCCAGGTATCCCAGGCAGCGACTACATCAATGCCAACTACATTGATGGCTACCGTCGTCAAAACGCCTACATCGCGACGCAGGGCTCTCTCCCCGAGACCTTCTGTGACTTCTGGAGACTGGTTTGGGAACAGCACACGGCCAACATCGTCATGATGACCAAGCTAGAGGAGAAGTCTCGGGTAAGGAGTGAGATCCCTTGTTTAATACAGTGAAGATTGATAGAAATTGCATTTTTTTACATGTTAATGATTTTTTAACAGACACATTTATCCAGAGCAGTTAGTGTCAGATCATTGTAATGATTTGGGGTGAAGGAGGACGGATCAGTTGACGGCCAATGGGGATGGAAAGATAGAACTAGACTATGTCCTGTACAGCGTTGTACCCACTAATGCCAACGTACAGTGTAGATAGAATGTCTTCTTGTGTGGATGGTCAAGGGGGGAACAGGGAACATAACTGCCTAATCATTTTGTAGACTGTAAAAGTGACCACAACAAGTCCAAACAGATACAGTATAATAATAGACTTTAAACAGAATCATTTCAAACGTTGTTTACATTTTTAAAACCGATATGATGACATATATCTCTTTAGTATGCGTTTTAATACTTTTTAGAACAGGTTAATAACAGATTCCAAAATGAAAATCAGTTGGAGCTGATTTGCTATTTTCCAAGAATAAATAAATAAATATCTATATTGTTTTTTTGGGGGGGGCTTAGAAAACTTGGGGGGGCCAAATAACATCCGGGGGGCCAGTTGGTGATCCTTGTTGTATATTATGTGTGTATACCGCAATATGACTCTCCTTATTAGGACTTCAAATAATCATGTATTTTCTCCCTCTAACGTGTTTCTAACATGGTGCTGTCACCTTTAGTCTTCCGTCTCTCTTCTTACCCCATGTAGAAACTAGGTACAACTTTCTCTTTCCACCATGCTTCTACTGATACTATGCTTATACTGTAGTACTGTCTTGTACTATGTAGTACCATGGCTAATAGAACTAACATGTACTATGTAGTACCATGGCTAGTAGTACTAACATGTACTATGCAGTACCATAACTAGTAGAACTAACATTTACTATGTAGTACCATGACTAGTAGAACTAACATGTACTATGTAGTACCATGACTAGTAGAACTAACATGTGCTATGTAGTACCATGGCTAGTAGAACTAACATGTACTATGTAGTACCATAATAGAACTACCATGTACTATGTAGTACCATGACTAGTAGTACTACCATGTACTATGTAGTTTCATGACTAGTAGTAATACCATGTAATACTTAGTACCATGACTAGTAGTACTAACATGTACTATGTAGTACCATGACTAGTAGTAATACCATGTAATACTTAGTACCATGACTAGTAGTACTAACATGTACTATGTAGTACCATGACTAGTAGTACTAACATGTACTATGTAGTACCATGACTAGTAGTACTACCATGTAGTACCCAGACTATATATACATGTACATAAATGGCTATGTAGTACCATGACTAGTAGTACTACCATGCACTATGTAGTACCATGACTAGTAGTACTACCATGTACTTTGTAGTTTCATGACTAGTACAATTATCATGTAGTGCCCAGACTATATATCCATGTAAATATATGGCTTTGAGTACCATGATAATACTAATAGTTTAGGTAGTTTAGTAGAAACCTCTTCTAGGCTACTACTAATACTATGCTTATACTGTGGTATCACCATAGTATTACCATGACTAGTAGTATTGCCATGTAGTACCCAGAGTATGTAAATATATATATATATTCATGTAAATATATAGATAAATACATGTATATTTATAAATATATGGTCATATATGAATCAATATATGGTTATACAGTGGGGCAAAAAAGTATTTAGTCAGCCACCAATTGTGCAAGTTCTCCCACTTAAAAAAATGAGAGAGGCCTGTAATTTTCATCATAGGTACACTGTCTGTGAGATCCAGAAATCTTGCTTGTTTGTAGGTGACCAAATACTTATTTTCCACCATAATTTGCAAATAAATTCATTAAAAATCCTACAATGTGATTTTCTGGATTTTCTTCTCATTTTGTATGTCATAGTTGAAGTGTACATATGATGAAAATCACAGGCCTCTCTCATCTTTTTAAGTGGGAGAACTTGCACAATTGGTGGCTGACTAAATACTTTTTTGCCCCACTGTATACATAGTTAAATATGGATAAATATATGGTTGTATATGGATAAATATATGGTCATATACCTGTATATGGTTATAAATGGATACATATATGGTTATATATGGATAAATATATGGTTATAAATGGATACATATATGGTTATATATGGATAAATATATGGTTATATATGGATACATATATGGTTATATATGGATAAATATATGGTTATAAATGGATACATATATGGTTATATATGGATAAATATATGGTTATATATGGATACATATATGGTTATATATGGATAAATATATGGTTATATATGGATAAATATATGGTTATATATGGATACATATATGGTTATATATGGATAAATATATGGTTATATATGGATACATATATGGTTATATATGGATAAATATATGGTTATAAATGGATACATATATGGTTATATATGGATAAATATATGGTTATATATGGATACATATATGGTTATATATGGATAAATATATGGTTATATATGGATAAATATATGGTTATATATGGATATATATATGGTTATAAATGGATACATATATGGTTATATATGGATAAATATATGGTTATATATGGATAAATATATGGTTATATATGGATATATATATGGTCATATATGGATACATATATGGTTATATATGGATAAATATATGGTTATATATGGATAAATATATGGTTATATATGGATAAATATATGGTTATATATGGATAAATATATGGTTATATATGGATACATATATGGTTATATATGGATAAATATATGGTTATATATGGATAAATATATGGTTATATATGGATAAATATATGGTTATATACCTGTATATGGTTATATATGGATAAATATATGGTTATATATGGATAAATATATGGTTATATATGGATAAATATATGGTTATATATGGATAAATATATGGTTATAAATGGATATATATATGGTTATATATGGATAAATATATGGTTATAAATGGATATATATATGGTTATATATGGATAAATATATGGTTATATATGGATAAATATATGGTTATAAATGGATATATATATGGTTATATATGGATAAATATATGGTTATATATGGATAAATATATGGTTATATATGTATAAATATATGGTTATATATGGATAAATATATGGTTATATATGGATAAATATATGGTTATAAATGGATATATATATGGTTATATATGGATAAATATATGGTTATATATGGATAAATATATGGATATGTATGACTAAATATATGGCTCTGGTAGTACCATGCTAATACTAACAATAATACTAATATTGTAGTATTACCATGTACTATATAGTACCATTTTAATAGCAGTACTAATACTGTGGTAGTAATGTACTGTAGTGCTGTGTGGTAGCTGCTGCCGTGACTCTTTTTCAACTCTCTCTCTCTCTTTCTCTCTCTCTCTCTCTCTCTCTCTCTGTGTGTGTCTGTTTCAGATGCCCTCTTATTTCTTCTCCAAGGCAAGACATCCCTCTCTCCTTCCCTACCTCCTCTACCCTCCCCCTATCCCTCTCTCCTTCCCTCCCTCCTTTACCCTCCCCCTATCCCTCTCTCCTTCCCTCCCTCCTTTACCCTATCCCTCTCTCCTTCCCTCCCTCCTTTATCCTCCCCCTATCCCTCTCTCCTTCCCTTCCTCCTTTACCCTCCCCCTATCCCTCTCTCCTTCCCTCCCTCCTCTACCCTCCCCCTATCCCTCTCTCCTTCCCTCCCTCCTTTACCCTCCCCCTATCCCTCTCTCCTTCCCTCCCTCCTTTTCCCTCCCCCTATCCCTCTCTCCTTCCCTCCCTCCTTTACCCTCCCCCTATCCCTCTCTCCTTCCCTCCCTCCTCTACCCTCCCCCTATCCCTCTCTCCTTCCCTCCCTCCTCTACCCTCCCCCTATCCCTCTCTCCTTCCCTCCCTCCTTTACCCTCCCCCTATCCCTCTCTCCTTCCCTCCCTCCTTTTCCCTCCCCCTATCCCTCTCTCCTTCCCTCCCTCCTTTACCCTCCCCCTATCCCTCTCTCCTTCCCTCCCTCCTTTACCCTCCCCCTATCCCTCTCTCCTTCCCTCCCTCCTTTTCCCTCCCCCTATCCCTCTCTCCTTCCCTCCCTCCTTTACCCTCCCCCTATCCCTCTCTCCTTCCCTCCCTCCTTTTCCCTCCCCCTATCCCTCTCTCCTTCCCTCCCTCCTTTACCCTCCCCCTATCCCTCTCCCTTTACTCTCTTACTTCATCTCTGCAACCTCTGCTCACGTGGTTTTCTGATCACACAATATATTATTTTCTGTCTGTTTTTAAAACACACTGAGAATGACTGAAATGCTCCTCCAAAAGACTCAACAAAATGCACGTTGTCCATTAGTTCACGTTGTACGTTAGTTCACGTTGCATGTTGTTGTGTGTTGTGTTCTTTGGATCTCGTTCAAGCTTGGGGTCGACTTCCATTTCAGTTCAGTCCGTTTCCTCTTCAAGAAGCTTTAGTACCATTTATTATCAATTCGATTTGTTATTTCTTCTCAAGTCTCCATTTGGGATTTCAGGTCCTGTCCAGAATTGGCTGAAAAGAAATGAAACTGACCCAAAACTTTTGTCTGTTTAATCTAGACTGTAGCCACTAGTCATCCATGTTAGGTAGCTACTGTTTATTACATAGCTAATAGTACATTAAGGAGCTGCAGTAGGATTAGACTATTAGACTGTTAGACTGTTAGACTATTAGACTGTTAGACTGTTAGACTGTTAGACTGTTAGACTATTAGACTGTTAGACTGTTAGACTATTAGACTATTAGACTGTTAGACTGTTAGACTGTTAGACTATTAGATTGTTAGACTATTAGACTGTTAGACTGTTAGACTGTTAGACTATTAGACTGTTAGACTGTTAGACTGTTAGACTGTTAGACTGTTAAACTATTAGATTGTTAGACTATTAGACTATTAGACTGTTAGACTGTTAGACTATTAGACTGTTAGACTGTTAGACTGTTAGACTATTAGACTATTAGACTATTAGAGTGTTAGACTGTTAGACTGTTAGACTATTAGACTGTTAGACTGTTAGACTGTTAGACTATTAGACTGTTAGACTGTTAGACTATTAGACTGTTAGACTATTAGACTATTAGACTATTAGACTGTTAGACTGTTAGACTGTTAGACTATTAGACTGTTAGACTGTTAGACTGTTAGACTATTAGACTATTAGACTATTAGACTGTTAGACTATTAGACTGTTAGACTGTTAGACTGTTAGACTGTTAGACTGTTAGACTGTTAGACTAATTAGACTGTTAGACTGTTAGACTGTTAGACTGTTAGACTGTTAGACTAATTAGACTGTTAGACTGTTAGACTGTTAGACTATTAGACTATTAGACTGTTAGACTGTTAGACTATTAGACTGTTAGACTGTTAGACTGTTAGACTATTAGACTATTAGACTGTTAGACTGTTAGACTGTTAGACTGTTAGACTAATTAGACTGTTAGACTGTTAGACTAATTAGACTGTTAGACTGTTAGACTGTTAGACTGTTAGACTATTAGACTGTTAGACTGTTAGACTAATTAGACTGTTAGACTGTTAGACTAATTAGACTGTTAGACTGTTAGACTGTTAGACTATTAGACTGTTAGACTATTAGACTATTAGACTGTTAGACTATTAGACTATTAGACTATTAGACTGTTAGACTGTTAGACTGTTAGACTATTAGACTGTTAGACTGTTAGACTGTTAGACTGTTAGACTATTAGACTGTTAGACTATTAGACTGTTAGACTGTTAGACTATTAGACTGTTAGACTGTTAGACTATTAGACTATTAGACTGTTAGACTGTTAGACTGTTAGACTATTAGACTGTTAGACTGTTAGACTGTTAGACTGTTAGACTGTTAGACTATTAGACTGTTAGACTGTTAGACTGTTAGACTGTTAGACTATTAGACTGTTAGACTGTTAGACTATTAGACTATTAGACTATTAGACTGTTAGACTATTAGACTATTAGACTGTTAGACTATTAGACTGTTTGACTGTTAGACTGTTAGACTATTAGACTGTTAGACTGTTAGACTGTTAGACTATTAGACTGTTAGACTATTAGACTATTAGACTATTAGACTATTAGACTGTTAGACTGTTAGACTGTTAGACTATTAGACTGTTAGACTGTTAGACTGTTAGACTGTTAGACTGTTAGACTGTTAGACTATTAGACTGTTAGACTGTTAGACTATTAGACTATTAGACTGTTAGACTGTTAGACTGTTAGACTATTAGACTATTAGACTGTTAGACTGTTAGACTGTTAGACTGTTAGACTATTAGACTGTTAGACTGTTAGACTATTAGACTGTTAGACTGTTAGACTGTTAGACTATTAGATTGTTAGACTGTTAGACTGTTAGACTGTTAGATTGTTAGACTGTTAGACTGTTAGACTATTAGACTATTAGACTATTAGACTGTTAGACTGTTAGACTGTTAGACTATTAGACTATTAGACTATTAGACTGTTAGACTGTTAGACTATTAGATTGTTAGACTATTAGACTGTTAGACTATTAGACTATTAGACTGTTAGACTGTTAGACTATTAGACTATTAGACTATTAGACTATTAGACTGTTAGACTGTTAGACTGTTAGACTGTTAGATTGTTAGACTGTTAGACTGTTAGACTGTTAGACTATTAGACTATTAGACTATTAGAGTGTTAGACTGTTAGACTGTTAGACTGTTAGACTGTTAGACTGTTAGACTGTTAGACTGTTAGACTGTTAGACTGTTAGACTATTAGACTGTTAGACTGTTAGACTAATTAGACTGTTAGACTGTTAGACTGTTAGACTGTTAGACTATTAGACTATTAGACTATTAGACTGTTAGACTGTTAGACTGTTAGACTGTTAGACTATTAGATTGTTAGACTATTAGACTGTTAGACTGTTAGACTATTAGACTATTAGACTATTAGACTGTTAGACTGTTAGACTGTTAGACTATTAGACTGTTAGACTGTTAGACTATTAGACTATTAGACTGTTAGAGTGTTAGACTGTTAGACTGTTAGACTGTTAGACTGTTAGACTGTTAGACTGTTAGACTATTAGACTATTAGACTGTTAGACTAATTAGACTGTTAGACTGTTAGACTGTTAGACTGTTAGACTATTAGACTATTAGACTATTAGACTGTTAGACTGTTAGACTGTTAGACTATTAGATTGTTAGACTTTTAGACTGTTAGACTGTTAGACTATTAGACTGTTAGACTGTTAGACTAATTAGACTGTTAGACTGTTAGACTAATTAGACTGTTAGACTGTTAGACTGTTAGACTGTTAGACTATTAGACTGTTAGACTGTTAGACTGTTAGACTATTAGACTGTTAGACTGTTAGACTGTTAGACTGTTAGACTATTAGACTATTAGACTGTTAGACTATTAGACTATTAGACTGTTAGACTGTTAGACTATTAGACTGTTAGACTGTTAGACTGTTAGACTATTAGACTATTAGACTGTTAGACTGTTAGACTGTTAGACTGTTAGACTATTAGACTGTTAGACTGTTAGACTATTAGACTGTTAGACTGTTAGACTATTAGACTGTTAGACTGTTAGACTGTTAGACTATTAGACTGTTAGACTGTTAGACTGTTAGACTGTTAGACTATTAGACTGTTAGACTGTTAGACTGTTAGACTGTTAGACTGTTAGACTATTAGACTGTTAGACTATTAGACTGTTAGACTGTTAGACTATTAGACTGTTAGACTGTTAGACTGTTAGACTATTAGACTGTTAGACTGTTAGACTATTAGACTGTTAGACTGTTAGACTGTTAGACTGTTAGACTATTAGATTGTTAGACTATTAGACTGTTAGACTATTAGACTGTTAGACTATTAGACTGTTAGACTATTAGACTGTTAGACTGTTAGACTGTTAGACTGTTAGACTATTAGACTGTTAGACTATTAGACTGTTAGACTGTTAGACTGTTAGACTGTTAGACTGTTAGACTGTTAGACTATTAGACTGTTAGACTGTTAGACTGTTAGACTGTTAGACTGTTAGACTGTTAGACTATTAGACTGTTAGACTGTTAGACTGTTAGACTGTACCATAGAGCTTCAGTACATCAGCATTAGCCTACATATACAGCACATCAGGGCGCTACAATGTGCTATGTTTAGGCCAGTCATTCCCTGGTGTGTAACCCAGCTTCTCAGTAGAAATGCTATGCTATGTCCCTGTAATAGACCTGTGTCCTGGTGTCCAGGGGGTGTACTGGTACACCAAGCTGTCTCACTACAGAAACAGGAGATAGACTAGTGTCCTGTCCAGGGGGTGTCCTGTCCAGGGGGTGTCCTGTATGTCAAGCTGTCTCACTACAGAAACAGGAGATAGACTAGTGTCCTGTCCAGGGGGTGTCCTGTCCAGGGGGTGTCCTGTACGTCAAGCTGTCTCAGTACAGAAACAGGAGATAGACTAGTGTCCTGTCCAGGGGGTGTCCTGTCCAGGGGGTGTCCTGTATGTCAAGCTGTCTCACTACAGAAACAGGAGATAGACTAGTGTCCTGTCCAGGGGGTGTCCTGTGTCTCCCTACAGAAACAGGAGATAGACTAGTGTCCTGTACGTCAAGCTGTCTCACTATGTGAAGCTGTCTCAGCCCTGTGGAAAGCAGTACAGTATAATGAGGTATTATAATCCCAGCGTTTCAGAGAAAGAGAACAGCTAATTACAGAGTAGCAATGGCCAGAAACACCAGAATCCAGTCTGGACGAGTGGAATGCAGAGCAGGTCTCCCCACTGGCTTTGATGTGAAATTGGATGGATTAGCTCATCCTCATCGTTTGGTTTGGCCTGACTCTGCCATGGGCTCTCCGGGGGATTTCTGTAATTTTGTTCCCTTAGCTCCCTGTGGTTTCTGAGGCTGGAAAAGAACTACAAATCTGTCTGCTTGTTATGTGGAATTTGATGTGGTGCGGTGCTAAAGCATGCTGGGGTTTGGTGTTTGCATATTTGTAGAGGTTAGCACAACATCCCGTGACCACTTATAGCTAGTTCAGTATCTGATAGATAACTTAGAATAACACCTGTCTGTCTCTCACACACTGTACCTACACACACACACACACTCTCTCTCTCCGTCTCTCTCACTCATATTCTCTCTCTCTCTCTCTCTCTCTCTCTCTCTCTCTCTCTCTCTCTCTCTCCCTCTCTTCTCTCATTATCTCTCTCTCTCTCATTATCTCTCTCTCTCCTATCTCTTCTCTCATTATCTCTGTCTCTCTCTCTCTCACATTCTCTCTCTCGCTCTCTCATATTCTCTGTAAAGAACACACACATTCTCATACACATTCGGTCTCTCTTTCATTCTCTGTTTCTCTCTCTCTCTCTTTTGTTCTCAGTCTTTTTACCCCCTTCGCCCCCCTCTGACGTTGTCTCTCTGTCTCTGCAGGTAAAATGTGATCAGTACTGGCCTACCAGAGGAACAGAGACATATGGGCTGATACAGGTTACTCTGCTGGACACTGTAGAGCTGGCTACATACTCTGTTAGGACCTTCGCTCTCTACAAGGTGTGTGTGGGGGGGGTTGTGTGTGTGTATGTGTGTGTGTGTGAAGGGGGGTTGTGTGTGTGTGGGGGGGGGTTGTGTGTGTGTGTGGGGGGGGGTCGTGTGTGTGTGTGGGGGGGGGGGGGGTTGTGTGTGTGTGTGTGTGTGTGTGTGGGGGGGGGGGGGGGGGTTGTGTGTGTGTATGTGTGTGTGTGTGAAGGGGGGTTGTGTGTGTGTGGGGGGGGGTTGTGTGTGTGTGTGTGTAAGGGGGGGTTGTGTGTGTGTGTGGGGGGGGGGGGGGGGGTTGTGTGTGTGTGTGTGTGTGTGTGTGTGTGTGTGTGTGTGTGTAAGGGGGGGTTGTGTGTGTGTGGGGGGGGGGGGGGGTTGTGTGTGTGTGTGTGTGTGTGTGTGTGTGTGTGTGTGTGTGTGTGTGTGTGTGTGTGTGAGAGAGAGACACAGAGAGACAGACAGACGGACGTGTGTTTTATGTGTATACTTGTTGTGTAACCTCCTCTCCTCTCTCTCCTCTCTCTCCCCTCCCCTCCCATCCTCTCCTCTCTCTCCTCTCTCTCCCCTCTCTCCTCTCTCTCCCCTCCCCTCCCATCCTCTCCTCTCCTCTCCCTGGTCCTTTCTCTCCTCTCTCTCCTCTCTCTCCCCTCCCCTCCCATCCTCTCCTCTCCCTGGTCCTTTCTCTCCTCTCTCTCTCCTCTCTCCCCTCCCCTCTCATCCTCTCCTCTCCCATCTTCTCCTCTCCTCTCCTAATTTTTGTGTAACCTCCTCTCCTCTCCTCCTCTCTTCTCCTCCTCTCTCCCATCCCCTCTCCCTGGTCCTCTCTCTCCTCTCCTCTCCTCCTCTCTTCTCCTCCTCTCTCCCATCCCCTCTCCCTGGTCCTCTCTCTCCTCTCCTCTCCTCTCCTCTCCCCTCCCATCCTCCCCTCCCCTCCTCTCCCCTCCTCCAGAGTGGCTCCAATGAGAAGCGTGAGATTCGTCAGTTCCAGTTTACAGCCTGGCCGGACCACGGGGTCCCCGAACACCCCACCCCCTTCCTGGCCTTCCTACGACGAGTCAAGGCCTGCAACCCTCCAGACGCAGGACCCATGGTCGTACACTGCAGGTACCATCTTTCTTCTTCTTCTCTTCTTCTTTACAGCTTCTATTACTTGACGTTTCCTGTGGGACGAGGAATATTTTTCGGGAATGTTCAAGTCCCTCCGTCGATTCCCATTTTTTTTTTGTTGAAGCTGGGCTAAAGCCCGTCTGGGTATGCTTTCTTCCCATTGATCTGTTACAGTCTGTTTGACCTTCGTTCACCTATAGGTCAACACTGGAGGCTTGGTCAGCAACACTGTGCAGAAATATGGATCGGTTGAAGACGATTCTGTTTTGTACAGTGATTCATTGGTATATTGGAAGGTGCCGGAAACAGAAAGTAGAGTGGCTCTGATTTACCTGGAACGCCGAGCAGAAAAACCCCTTTAAAATAAAGCACATCATTATCATTACTCTGGTATAGTGATGTAGAACAGTAGAGTACATGACTCTGGTATAGTGATGTAGAACAGTAGAGTACATGACTCTGGTATAGTGATGTAGAACAGTAGAGTACATGACTCTGGTATAGTGATGTAGAACAGTAGAGTACATGACTCTGGTATAGTGATGTAGAACAGTAGAGTACATGACTCTGGTATAGTGATGTAGAACAGTAGAGTACATGACTCTGGTATAGTGATGTAGAACAGTAGAGTACATGACTCTGGTATAGTGATGTAGAACAGTAGAGTACATGACTCTGGTATAGTGATGTAGAACAGTAGAGTACATGACTCTGGTATAGTGGTGTAGAACAGTAGAGTACATGACTCTGGTATAGTGATGTAGAACAGTAGAGTACATGACTCTGGTATAGTGATGTAGAACAGTAGAGTACATGACTCTGGTATAGTGGTGTAGAACAGTAGAGTACATGACTCTGGTATAGTGATGTAGAACAGTAGAGTACATGACTCTGGTATAGTGATGTAGAACAGTAGAGTACATGACTCTGGTATAGTGATGTAGAACAGAAGAGTACATGACTCTGGTATAGTGATGTAGAACAGTAGAGTACATGACTCTGGTATAGTGATGTAGAACAGTAGAGTACATGACTCTGGTATAGTGATGTAGAACAGTAGAGTACATGACTCTGGTATAGTGATGTAGAACAGTAGAGTACATGACTCTGGTATAGTGGTGTAGAACAGTAGAGTACATGACTCTGGTATAGTGGTGTAGAACAGTAGAGTACATGACTCTGGTATAGTGATGTAGAACAGTAGAGTACATGACTCTGGTATAGTGATGTAGAACAGTAGAGTACATGACTCTGGTATAGTGATGTAGAACAGTAGAGTACATGACTCTGGTATAGTGATGTAGAACAGTAGAGTACATGACTCTGGTATAGTGGTGTAGAACAGTAGAGTACATGACTCTGGTATAGTGATGTAGAACAGTAGAGTACATGACTCTGGTATAGTGATGTAGAACAGTAGAGTACATGACTCTGGTATAGTGGTGTAGAACAGTAGAGTACATGACTCTGGTATAGTGATGTGGAACAGTAGAGTACATGACTCTGGTATAGTGATGTAGAACAGTAGTGTACATGACTCTGGTATAGTGATGTGGAACAGTAGAGTACATGACTCTGGTATAGTGATGTAGAACAGTAGAGTACATGACTCTGGTATAGTGATGTAGAACAGTAGAGTACATGACTCTGGTATAGTGGTGTAGAACAGTAGAGTACATGACTCTGGTATAGTGATGTAGAACAGTAGAGTACATGACTCTGGTATAGTGATGTAGAACAGTAGAGTACATGACTCTGGTATAGTGGTGTAGAACAGTAGAGTACATGACTCTGGTATAGTGGTGTAGAACAGTAGAGTACATGACTCTGGTATAGTGATGTGGAACAGTAGAGTACATGACTCTGGTATAGTGATGTAGAACAGTAGAGTACATGACTCTGGTATAGTGATGTAGAACAGTAGAGTACATGACTCTGGTATAGTGGTGTAGAACAGTAGAGTACATGACTCTGGTATAGTGATGTGGAACAGTAGAGTACATGACTCTGGTATAGTGATGTAGAACAGTAGTGTACATGACTCTGGTATAGTGATGTGGAACAGTAGAGTACATGACTCTGGTATAGTGATGTAGAACAGTAGAGTACATGACTCTGGTATAGTGATGTAGAACAGTAGAGTACATGACTCTGGTATAGTGGTGTAGAACAGTAGAGTACATGACTCTGGTATAGTGATGTAGAACAGTAGAGTACATGACTCTGGTATAGTGATGTAGAACAGTAGAGTACATGACTCTGGTATAGTGATGTAGAACAGAAGAGTACATGACTCTGGTATAGTGATGTAGAACAGTAGAGTACATGACTCTGGTATAGTGATGTAGAACAGTAGAGTACATGACTCTGGTATAGTGATGTAGAACAGTAGAGTACATGACTCTGGTATAGTGATGTAGAACAGTAGAGTACATGACTCTGGTATAGTGATGTAGAACAGTAGAGTACATGACTCTGGTATAGTGATGTAGAACAGTAGAGTACATGACTCTGGTATAGTGATGTAGAACAGTAGAGTACATGACTCTGGTATAGTGGTGTAGAACAGTAGAGTACATGACTCTGGTATAGTGATGTAGAACAGTAGAGTACATGACTCTGGTATAGTGATGTAGAACAGTAGAGTACATGACTCTGGTATAGTTGTGTAGAACAGTAGAGTACATGACTCTGGTATAGTGATGTAGAACAGTAGAGTACATGACTCTGGTATAGTGATGTAGAACAGTAGAGTACATGACTCTGGTATAGTGATGTAGAACAGTAGAGTACATGACTCTGGTATAGTGATGTAGAACAGGAGAGTACATGACTCTGGTATAGTGATGTAGAACAGTAGAGTACATGACTCTGGTATAGTGATGTAGAACAGTAGAGTACATGACTCTGGTATAGTGATTTAGAACAGTAGAGTACATGACTCTGGTATAGTGATGTAGAACAGAAGAGTACATGACTCTGGTATAGTGATGTAGAACAGTAGAGTACATGACTCTGGTATAGTGGTGTAGAACAGTAGAGTACATGACTCTGGTATAGTGATGTAGAACAGTAGAGTACATGACTCTGGTATAGTGGTGTAGAACAGTAGAGTACATGACTCTGGTATAGTGATGTAGAACAGTAGAGTACATGACTCTGGTATAGTGATGTAGAACAGTAGAGTACATGACTCTGTTATAGTGATGTAGAACAGTAGAGTACATGACTCTGGTATAGTGATTTAGAACAGTAGAGTACATGACTCTGGTATAGTGGTGTAGAACAGTAGAGTACATGACTCTGGTATAGTGATTTAGAACAGTAGAGTACATGACTCTGGTATAGTGATGTAGAACAGTAGAGTACATGACTCTGGTATAGTGATGTAGAACAGTAGAGTACATGACTCTGGTATAGTGGTGTAGAACAGTAGAGTACATGACTCTGGTATAGTGATGTAGAACAGTAGAGTACATGACTCTGGTATAGTGATGTAGAACAGTAGAGTACATGACTCTGGTATAGTGATGTAGAACAGTAGAGTACATGACTCTGGTATAGTGATGTAGAACAGAAGAGTACATGACTCTGGTATAGTGATGTAGAACAGTAGAGTACATGACTCTGGTATAGTGATGTAGAACAGGAGAGTACATGACTCTGGTATAGTGATGTAGAACAGTAGAGTACATGACTCTGGTATAGTGATGTAGAAAAGTAGAGTATATGACTCTGGTATAGTGATTTAGAACAGTAGAGTACATGACTCTGGTATAGTGATGTAGAACAGAAGAGTACATGACTCTGGTATAGTGATGTAGAACAGTAGAGTACATGACTCTGGTATAGTGGTGTAGAACAGTAGAGTACATGACTCTGGTATAGTGATGTAGAACAGTAGAGTACATGACTCTGGTATAGTGGTGTAGAACAGTAGAGTACATGACTCTGGTATAGTGATGTAGAACAGTAGAGTACATGACTCTGGTATAGTGATGTAGAACAGTAGAGTACATGACTCTGGTATAGTGATGTAGAACAGTAGAGTACATGACTCTGGTATAGTGATTTAGAACAGTAGAGTACATGACTCTGGTATAGTGGTGTAGAACAGTAGAGTACATGACTCTGGTATAGTGATTTAGAACAGTAGAGTACATGACTCTGGTATAGTGATGTAGAACAGTAGAGTACATGACTCTGGTATAGTGATGTAGAACAGTAGAGTACATGACTCTGGTATAGTGGTGTAGAACAGTAGAGTACATGACTCTGGTATAGTGATGTAGAACAGTAGAGTACATGACTCTGGTATAGTGATGTAGAACAGTAGAGTACATGACTCTGGTATAGTGATGTAGAACAGTAGAGTACATGACTCTGGTATAGTGATGTAGAACAGTAGAGTACATGACTCTGGTATAGTGATGTAGAACAGTAGAGTACATGACTCTGGTATAGTGATGTAGAACAGTAGAGTACATGACTCTGGTATAGTGATGTAGAACAGTAGAGTACATGACTCTGGTATAGTGGTGTAGAACAGTAGAGTACATGACTCTGGTATAGTGATGTAGAACAGTAGAGTACATGACTCTGGTATAGTGGTGTAGAACAGTAGAGTACATGACTCTGGTATAGTGATGTAGAACAGTAGAGTACATGACTCTGGTATAGTGATGTAGAACAGTAGAGTACATGACTCTGGTATAGTGATGTAGAACAGTAGAGTACATGACTCTGGTATAGTGGTGTAGAACAGTAGAGTACATGACTCTGGTATAGTGATGTAGAACAGTAGAGTACATGACTCTGGTATAGTGATGTAGAACAGTAGAGTACATGACTCTGGTATAGTGATGTAGAACAGTAGAGTACATGACTCTGGTATAGTGATGTAGAACAGTAGAGTACATGACTCTGGTATAGTGATGTAGAACAGTAGAGTACATGACTCTGGTATAGTGGTGTAGAACAGTAGAGTACATGACTCTGGTATAGTGATGTAGAACAGTAGAGTACATGACTCTGGTATAGTGATGTAGAACAGTAGAGTACATGACTCTGGTATAGTGATGTAGAACAGTAGAGTACATGACTCTGGTATAGTGATGTAGAACAGTAGAGTACATGACTCTGGTATAGTGATGTAGAACAGTAGAGTACATGACTCTGGTATAGTGATGTAGAACAGTAGAGTACATGACTCTGGTATAGTGATGTAGAACAGTAGAGTACATGACTCTGGTATAGTGATGTAGAACAGTAGAGTACATGACTCTGGTATAGTGGTGTAGAACAGTAGAGTACATGACTCTGGTATAGTGATGTAGAACAGTAGAGTACATGACTCTGGTATAGTGGTGTAGAACAGTAGAGTACATGACTCTGGTATAGTGATGTAGAACAGTAGAGTACATGACTCTGGTATAGTGATGTAGAACAGTAGAGTACATGACTCTGGTATAGTGGTGTAGAACAGTAGAGTACATGACTCTGGTATAGTGATGTAGAACAGTAGAGTACATGACTCTGGTATAGTGGTGTAGAACAGTAGAGTACATGACTCTGGTATAGTGATGTAGAACAGTAGAGTACATGACTCTGGTATAGTGGTGTAGAACAGTAGAGTACATGACTCTGGTATAGTGATGTAGTACAGTAGAGTACATGACTCTGGTATAGTAATAGACTAGTCTGTTCGTTCAACAGGCCTCTCTGTTAGTTGATAACTCTAGACAATGCCATAACTCTAGACAATGCCTTGTGATTGGTCGACACACAATCCACAGCTAGGCTGTAATTATCACCTTCACCGTCCGTTCCCGTCTCTAGACAATGCCTTGTGATTGGTCGACACACAATCCACAGCTAGGCTATAATTATCACATTGTTTTAATTATAATAATAACCATGAATCCTCTGTGTCTAAATTATAGACCTTCTCCTGGTATGGTAATCAGAATGATTTGATTTCTTTCTGAACAGACGGCAGGAATTCTGTAACGTTGACACATGTACTTCACCGCTGGAGAGATGAGAGGTTAGGGTCATCTCTGTTAGAGACAGAGAGACAGACAGACAGACAGACAGAGATGAGAGGTTAGGGTAATCTCTATTAGAGACAGAGAGACAGACAGACAGAGATGAGAGGTTAGGGTCATCTCTGTTAGAGACAGAGCGACAGACAGACAGACAGACAGAGATGAGAGGTTAGGGTAATCTCTATTAGAGACAGAGAGACAGACAGACAGAGATGAGAGGTTAGGGTCATCTCTGTTAGAGACAGAGAGACAGACAGACAGACAGACAGACAGAGATGAGAGGTTAGGGTCATCTCTGTTAGAGACAGAGAGACAGACAGACAGACAGACAGAGATGAGAGGTTAGGGTCATCTCTGTTAGAGACAGAGAGACAGAGAGACAGACAGACAGAGATGAGAGGTTAGGGTCATCTCTGTTAGAGACAGAGAGACAGACAGACAGAGATGAGAGGTTAGGGTCATCTCTATTAGAGACAGAGAGACAGACAGACAGACAGACAGAGATGAGAGGTTAGGGTCATCTCTGTTAGAGACAGAGAGACAGACAGACAGACAGACAGAGATGAGAGGTTAGGGTCATCTCTGTTAGAGACAGAGAGACAGACAGACAGACAGAGATGAGAGGTTAGGGTCATCTCTATTAGAGACAGAGAGACAGACAGACAGACAGAGATGAGAGGTTAGGGTCATCTCTATTAGAGACAGAGAGACAGACAGACAGACAGACAGAGATGAGAGGTTAGGGTCATCTCTGTTAGAGACAGAGAGACAGACAGACAGAGATGAGAGGTTAGGGTCATCTCTGTTAGAGACAGAGAGACAGACAGACAGACAGACAGAGATGAGAGGTTAGGGTCATCTCTGTTAGAGACAGAGAGACAGACAGACAGACAGACAGAGATGAGAGGTTAGGGTCATCTCTGTTAGAGACAGAGAGACAGAGAGACAGACAGACAGAGATGAGAGGTTAGGGTCATCTCTGTTAGAGACAGAGAGACAGAGAGACAGACAGACAGAGATGAGAGGTTAGGGTCATCTCTGTTAGAGACAGAGAGACAGACAGACAGAGATGAGAGGTTAGGGTCATCTCTGTTAGAGACAGAGAGACAGAGAGACAGACAGACAGAGATGAGAGGTTAGGGTCATCTCTGTTAGAGACAGAGAGACAGACAGACAGAGATGAGAGGTTAGGGTCATCTCTGTTAGAGACAGAGAGACAGAGAGACAGACAGACAGAGATGAGAGGTTAGGGTCATCTCTGTTAGAGACAGAGAGACAGAGAGACAGACAGACAGAGATGAGAGGTTAGGGTCATCTCTGTTAGAGACAGAGAGACAGAGAGACAGACAGACAGACAGAGATGAGAGGTTAGGGTCATCTCTGTTAGAGACAGAGAGACAGACAGACAGAGATGAGAGGTTAGGGTCATCTCTGTTAGAGACAGAGAGACAGACAGACAGACAGAGATGAGAGGTTAGGGTCATCTCTGTTAGAGACAGAGAGACAGAGAGACAGACAGACAGAGATGAGAGGTTAGGGTCATCTCTGTTAGAGACAGAGATACAGAGAGACAGACAGACAGAGATGAGAGGTTAGGGTCATCTCTGTTAGAGACAGAGAGACAGAGAGACAGACAGACAGAGATGAGAGGTTAGGGTCATCTCTGTTAGAGACAGAGAGACAGACAGACAGAGAGAGATGAGAGGTTAGGGTCATCTCTGTTAGAGACAGAGAGACAGACAGACAGAGATGAGAGGTTAGGGTCATCTCTATTAGAGACAGAGAGACAGAGAGACAGACAGACAGACAGACAGAGATGAGAGGTTAGGGTCATCTCTGTTAGAGACAGAGAGACAGACAGACAGAGAGAGATGAGAGGTTAGGGTCATCTCTGTTAGAGACAGAGAGACAGACAGACAGAGATGAGAGGTTAGGGTCATCTCTATTAGAGACAGAGAGACAGACAGACAGACAGACAGACAGAGATGAGAGGTTAGGGTCATCTCTGTTAGAGACAGAGAGACAGACAGACAGACAGACAGAGATGAGAGGTTAGGGTCATCTCTGTTAGAGACAGAGAGACAGACAGACAGACAGAGATGAGCGGTTAGGGTCATCTCTATTAGAGACAGAGAGACAGACAGACAGACAGACAGAGATGAGAGGTTAGGGTCATCTCTATTAGAGACAGAGAGACAGACAGACAGACAGACAGAGATGAGAGGTTAGGGTCATCTCTGTTAGAGACAGAGAGACAGACAGACAGAGATGAGAGGTTAGGGTCATCTCTGTTAGAGACAGAGAGACAGACAGACAGACAGACAGAGATGAGAGGTTAGGGTCATCTCTGTTAGAGACAGAGAGACAGACAGACAGACAGACAGAGATGAGAGGTTAGGGTCATCTCTGTTAGAGACAGAGAGACAGAGAGACAGACAGACAGAGATGAGAGGTTAGGGTCATCTCTGTTAGAGACAGAGAGACAGACAGACAGACAGACAGAGATGAGAGGTTAGGGTCATCTCTGTTAGAGACAGAGAGACAGACAGACAGAGATGAGAGGTTAGGGTCATCTCTGTTAGAGACAGAGAGACAGACAGACAGACAGACAGAGATGAGAGGTTAGGGTCATCTCTGTTAGAGACAGAGAGACAGAGAGACAGACAGACAGAGATGAGAGGTTAGGGTCATCTCTGTTAGAGACAGAGAGACAGAGAGACAGACAGACAGAGATGAGAGGTTAGGGTCATCTCTGTTAGAGACAGAGAGACAGAGAGACAGACAGACAGAGATGAGAGGTTAGGGTCATCTCTGTTAGAGACAGAGAGACAGAGAGACAGACAGACAGACAGAGATGAGAGGTTAGGGTCATCTCTGTTAGAGACAGAGAGACAGACAGACAGAGATGAGAGGTTAGGGTCATCTCTGTTAGAGACAGAGAGACAGACAGACAGACAGAGATGAGAGGTTAGGGTCATCTCTGTTAGAGACAGAGAGACAGAGAGACAGACAGACAGAGATGAGAGGTTAGGGTCATCTCTGTTAGAGACAGAGAGACAGACAGACAGAGAGAGATGAGAGGTTAGGGTCATCTCTGTTAGAGACAGAGAGACAGACAGACAGAGATGAGAGGTTAGGGTCATCTCTATTAGATACAGAGAGACAGAGAGACAGACAGACAGACAGACAGAGATGAGAGGTTAGGGTCATCTCTGTTAGAGACAGAGAGACAGACAGACAGAGATGAGAGGTTAGGGTCATCTCTATTAGAGACAGAGAGACAGACAGACAGAGATGAGAGGTTAGGGTCATCTCTATTAGAGACAGAGAGACAGAGAGACAGACAGACAGACAGACAGAGATGAGAGGTTAGGGTCATCTCTGTTAGAGACAGAGAGACAGAGAGACAGACAGACAGAGATGAGAGGTTAGGGTCATCTCTATTAGAGACAGAGAGACAGAGAGACAGAGATGAGAGGTTAGGGTCATCTCTATTAGAGACAGAGAGACAGAGAGACAGACAGACAGAGATGAGAGGTTAGGGTCATCTCTATTAGAGACAGAGAGACAGGCAGACAGACAGACAGAGATGAGAGGTTAGGGTCATCTCTATTAGAGACAGACAGACAGACAGACAGACAGACAGATAGACAGACAGACAGACAGGCAGACAGACAGGCAGGCAGGCAGGCAGGCAGGCAGTCAGACAGACAGACAGACAGACATTGAGAGGTACCGGATCCTGGTAAATGGGTTCCGAGAGGCTCAAATGAAGCGGTGGTTTTGTAGAACACTGGTTCTGTAGAACACTGGTCACTGGTTCTGTAGAACACCGTCTCTTCACACATCAATCCAGGTTTCAGTGATTTCATTTTCCAAAGACCAAATCTCCTGCCTTTGTTCACCACTGGCCAAGTTCATGACAGCAGTGTAAACAACAACATACAGTAATACCCAGGAAACCCAGAGAAGGACTGAGGTATGGGTCACCTTCAGTTCTGTCAACTCAAATTCCATTCAAACTATCGAAATCATATATATATACCATATATACAGTGCCTTGCGAAAGTATTCGGCCCCCTTGAACTTTGCGACCTTTTGCCACATTTCAGACTTCAAACATAAAGATATAAAATTTTATTTTTTTGTGAAGAATCAACAACAAGTGGGACACAATCATGAAGTGGAACGACATTTATTGGATATTTCAAACTTTTTTAACAAATCAAAAACTGAAAAATTGGGCGTGCAAAATTATTCAGCCCCTTTACTTTCAGTGCAGCAAACTCTCTCCAGAAGTTCAGTGAGGATCTCTGAATGATCCAATGTTGACCTAAATGACTAATGATGATAAATACAATCCACCTGTGTGTAATCAAGTCTCCGTATAAATGCACCTGCACTGTGATAGTCTCAGAGGTCCGTTAAAAGCGCAGAGAGCATCATGAAGAACAAGGAACACACCAGGCAGGTCCGAGATACTGTTGTGAAGAAGTTTAAAGCCGGATTTGGATACAAAAAGATTTCCCAAGCTTTAAACATCCCAACGAGCACTGTGCAAGCGATAATATTGAAATGGAAGGAGTATCAGACCACTGCAAATCTACCAAGACCTGGCCGTTCCTCTAAACTTTCAGCTCATACAAGGAGAAGACTGATCAGAGATGCAGCCAAGAGGCCCATGATCACTCTGGATGAACTGCAGAGATCTACAGCTGAGGTGGGAGACTCTGTCCATAGGACAACAATCAGTCGTATATTGCACAAATCTGGCCTTTATGGAAGAGCGGCAAGAAGAAAGCCATTTCTTAAAGATATCCATAAAAAGTGTTGTTTAAAGTTTGCCACAAGCCACCTGGGAGACACACCAAACATGTGGAAGAAGGTGCTCTGGTCAGATGAAACCAAAATTGAACTTTTTGGCAACAATGCAAAACGTTATGTTTGGCGTAAAAGCAACACAGCTCATCACCCTGAACACACCATCCCCACTGTCAAACATGGTGGTGGCAGCATCATGGTTTGGGCCTGCTTTTCTTCAGCAGGGACAGGGAAGATGGTTAAAATTGATGGGAAGATGGATGGAGCCAAATACAGGACCATTCTGGAAGAAAACCTGATGGAGTCTGCAAAAGACCTGAGACTGGGACGGAGATTTGTCTTCCAACAAGACAATGATCCAAAACATAAAGCAAAATCTACAATGGAATGGTTCAAAAATAAACATATCCAGGTGTTAGAATGGCCAAGTCAAAGTCCAGACCTGAATCCAATCGAGAATCTGTGGAAAGAACTGAAAACTGCTGTTCACAAATGCTCTCCATCCAACCTCACTGAGCTCGAGCTGTTTTGCAAGGAGGAATGGGAAAAAATTTCAGTCTCTCGATGTGCAAAACTGATAGAGACATACCCCAAGCGACTTACAGCTGTAATCGCAGCAAAAGGTGGCGCTACAAAGTATTAACTTAAGGGGGCTGAATAATTTTGCACGCCCAATTTTTGAGTTTTTGATTTGTTAAAAAAGTTTGAAATATCCAATAAATGTCGTTCCACTTCATGATTGTGTCCCACTTGTTGTTGATTCTTCACAAAAAAATACAGTTTTATATCTTTATGTTTGAAGCCTGAAATGTGGCAAAAGGTCGCAAAGTTCAAGGGGGCCGAATACTTTCGCAAGGCACTGTATATGAATCTCCTGAGCTTAAATGAGATTGACCTTTAACCCAGACAGAAACTCCCAACACTTCTCATTGGCTAAACAAGCTGCATCCCTCCATAACAATATTGGTTTACGACGAGCAACGAGATATTTTACCGTTTACTATGTACTCTCTAAGCTTCACACACACACACACACACACACACACACACACACACACACACACACACACACACACACACACACACACACACACACACACACACACACACACACACACACACACACACACACACACACACACACACACACATATTTGGGTTCAGGAGTTGACAGTCCCAGTGCGTTGTCTAAACGGTATGCTGTGCTTTACGAACCCTGTCATTAGAATGCTGGCCTGGCTCCCACTGTGCAATGAAATAGACATGGAGAATACTTATCTTCCTCTTACTCAGCAGGGAGGGAGGGAGGGAGAGGTGTGTGTGTGTGTGTGTGTGTGTGTGTGTGTGTGTGTGTGTGTGTGTGTGTGTGTGTGTGTGTGTGTGTGTGTGTGTGTGTGTGTGTGTGTGTGTGTGTGTGTGTGTGTGTGTGTGTGTGTGTGTGTGTGTGTGTGTGTGTGTGTGTGTGTGTAACCAGGAAGCTGCCAGTGAGATGGAGTGTGTAACAGGATTATAGGTGAATTAAATTAGCTTATTTACAGTAACAATAGTCAGTCTCTCTCTCGCTCTCTCTCTCTCTCTGTCTCTCAATTCAATTCAATTCAAGGGGCTTTATTGACATGGGAAACATGTGTTAACATTGCCAAAACAAGTGAGGTAGATAATATACAAAACTGAAATAAACAATACAAATTAACAGTAAACATTACACTCATAGAAGTTCCGAAAGAATAGAGACATTACTAATGTTATATAATGTGTTGTAACAATGTACAAATGGTTAAAGTACACAAGGGAAAATAAATAAGCATAAATATGGGTTGTATTTACAATGGTGTTTGTTCTTCACTGGTTGACCTTTTCTGGTGGCAACAGGTCACAAATCTTGCTGCTGTGATGGAACACTGTGGAATTTCACCCAGTAGTTTTCGAAGTCTTTGTGGATCTGTGTAATCTGAGGGAAATATGTGTCTCTAATATGGTCATACATTTGGCAGGAGGTTAGGAAGTGCAGCTCAGTTTCCACCTCATTGTGTGGGCAGTGAGCACATAGGCCGCCGTAGGCAGACATGGCTTTCTCAATAGCAAGGCTATGCTCCCTGAGTCTGTACATAGTCAAAGAGCATAGTCAAAAAAAATCTCTCTCTCTCTGTATCGATCTATATCTCTATCTACGGTTTTCTTCTGGGGAAAGAGAGGCCGACCAAAATGCAGCGTGGTTAGTTTTGTACATCTTTAATAAAGATGAAAGTACAACAATCTACAAAACAAGAAACATGAAAAAACTGAAACAGTCCTATCTGGTGCCACAAACACAAAGACAGGAACAATCACCCACAAGAGGCCTAAAGAATATGCTGCCTAAATATGGTTCCCAATCAGAGACAACGATAAACACCTGCCTCTGATTGAGAACCACTCTAGGCAACCATAGACTTACCTAGAGTACTACTCTAACCACAATCCCATAACTACAAACAACCCCAGACAAAACAAACCACATAAATCCCCATGTCACACCCTGGCCTCACCAAAATACTAACGAAAACACAGAATACTAAGGCCAGGGCGTGACAATCTATCCATCTGTCTATATATCTCTCTTTGTATCTATCTATCTATCTGTCTCTCTCTTTCAATTCAATTCAAGGGCTTTATTGGCATGGGAAACATGTGTTAACATTGCCAAAGCAAGTGAGGTAGATAATATATAAAGTGAATATATAAAGTGAAATAAACAATAAAAATTAACAATAAACATTACACGTACAGAAGTTTCAAAACCATAAAGACATTACAAATGTCATATTATATATATATATACAGTGTTTTAACAATGTACAAATGGTTAAAGGACACGAGATAAAATAAATAAGCAGAAATATGGGTATCTCTGTCTCTGTGTCTCTCCCTGTATCACTCTCTGTATCGATTCAATTACATTTAAGGGCTTTATTGTCATGGGAAAGATATGTTAACATTGCCATAGCAAGTGAAGTAGATAATAAATAATCAAAATTAACAGTAAACATCACAC
>NW_023493672.1:85000-157500 GCF_013265735.2 Oncorhynchus mykiss | reverse complement strand
TGCTCTGACAGACTGGGACAAGGAGAGGTTGATCTGCACATGCTCTGAGAACGCGCCCTGGAATACAGTCCAGTCTTGTGAGCGTTGACCTTGCTCACGTCTGGATTCGGAGAGAGAGATCACCCAGTCTTCTGGTTCGGCGGGGGCATGTCATGCCAAATAGTGTCCCCCTCTACGTCACAATCGGATTCTATGAGTTCTAACTTCTGTTGCTAGGGCTGTTGCTAAAACACTAATAGTTTATGGAATCCCATTGTGACGTAGAGCGGGACACTATTTGGCATGACAGGCCCTCACGCACGGTACAGTGTTGTTGTGGTTGTCGAAGCATAAAATGAGTTGAGTTTGTCTAGAAAAGAGGCATGGTTGGGCAGGCCACAGCTGGGTCTTCCTTTGTAATCTGTAATGGACTGTAGTCCCTGTCACATCACAGCTGGGTCTTCCTTTGTAATCTGTAATGGACTGTAGTCCCTGTCACATCACAGCTGGTTCTTCCTTTGTAATCTGTAATGGACTGTAGTCCCTGTCACATCACACCTGGGTCTTCCTTTGTAATCTGTAATGGACTGTAGTCCCTGTCACATCACAGCTGGGTCTTCCTTTGTAATCTGTAATGGACTGTAGTCCCTGTCACATCACACCTGGGTCTTCCTTTGTAATCTGTAATGGACTGTAGTCCTTGTCACATCACGGCTGGGTCTTCCTTTGTAATCTGTAATGGACTGTAGTCCCTGTCACATCACAGCTGGGTCTTCCTTTGTAATCTGTAATGGACTGTAGTCCCTGTCACATCACAGCTGGTTCTTCCTTTGTAATCTGTAATGGACTGTAGTCCCTGTCACATCACACCTGGGTCTTCCTTTGTAATCTGTAATGGACTGTAGTCCTTGTCACATCACAGCTGGGTCTTCCTTTGTAATCTGTAATGGACTGTAGTCCCTGTCACATCACAACTGGGTCTTCCTTTGTAATCTGTAATGGACTGTAGTCCCTGTCACATCACACCTGGGTCTTCCTTTGTAATCTGTAATGGACTGTAGTCCTTGTCACATCACGGCTGGGTCTTCCTTTGTAATCTGTAATGGACTGTAGTCCCTGTCACATCACAGCTGGGTCTTCCTTTGTAATCTGTAATGGACTGTAGTCCCTGTCACATCACAGCTGATTCTTCCTTTGTAATCTGTAATGGACTGTAGTCCCTGTCACATCACACCTGGGTCTTCCTTTGTAATCTGTAATGGACTGTAGTCCTTGTCACATCACAGCTGGGTCTTCCTTTGTAATCTGTAATGGACTGTAGTCCCTGTCACATCACGGCTGGGTCTTCCTTTGTAATCTGTAATGGACTGTAGTCCCTGTCACATCACAGCTGTCTCTTGTTCCCCCCCCCCCCCCCCCCCCCCCCCCCTTTTCTCAGTGCTGGAGTGGGCCGGACTGGTTGTTTCATCGTGATTGACGCCATGGTGGAGCGAATCAAACACGAGAAGACAGTTGACATCTACGGTCACGTGACCCTCATGAGGTAAATGGGAGGTTGAATCCCTTCTTTTGGGGGGGGGGGATCTATCATCCAACAAGCGTTAATTTTCAGAAAGTTGAACCAATTGCCACTGTAGGAACAGACATTATATTAATTATATTATAAGATTTTTTTTAATAATATTTTTCAGACTCTTTTCAGTAAATGCTAACTGAAACCAGGACTCTGTGATTACCAGTAAATGCTAACTGAAACCAGGACTCTGTGATTACCAGTAAATGCTAACTGAAACCAGGACTCTGTGATTACCAGTAAATGCTAACTGAAACCAGGACTCTGTGATTACCAGTAAATGCTAACTGAAACCAGGACTCTGTGATTACCAGTAAATGCTAACTGAAACCAGGACTCTGTGATTACCAGTAAATGCTAACTGAAACCAGGACTCTGTGATTACCAGTAAATGCTAACTAAAACCAGGACTCTGTGATTACCAGTAAATGCTAACTGAAACCAGGACTCTGTGATTACCAGTAAATGCTAACTGAAACCAGGACTCTGTGATTACCAGTAAATGCTAACTGAAACCAGGACTCTGTGATTACCAGTAAATGCTAACTGAAACCAGGACTCTGTGATTACCAGTAAATGCTAACTGAAACCAGGACTCTGTGATTACCAGTAAATGCTAACTGAAACCAGGACTCTGTGATTACCAGTAAATGCTAACTGAAACCAGGACTCTGTGATTACCAGTAAATGCTAACTGAAACCAGGACTCTGTGATTACCAGTAAATGCTAACTAAAACCAGGACTCTGTGATTACCAGTAAATGCTAACTAAAACCAGGACTCTGTGATTACCAGTAAATGCTAACTAAAACCAGGACTCTGTGATTACCAGTAAATGCTAACTAAAACCAGGACTCTGTGATTACCAGTAAATGCTAACTGAAACCAGGACTCTGTGATTACCAGTAAATGCTAACTGAAACCAGGACTCTGTGATTACCAGTGTTACCAGTAAATGCTAACTGAAACCAGGACTCTGTGATTACCAGTGTTACCAGTAAATGCTAACTGAAACCAGGACTCTGTGATTACCAGTAAATGCTAACTGAAACCAGGACTCTGTGATTACCAGTAAATGCTAACTGAAACCAGGACTCTGTGATTACCAGTAAATGCTAACTAAAACCAGGACTCTGTGACTACCAGTGTTACCAGTAAATGCTAACTGAAACCAGGACTCTGTGATTACCAGTGTTACCAGTAAATGCTAACTGAAACCAGGACTCTGTGATTACCAGTGTTACCAGTAAAGGAACCCTGACTGAAACCAGGACTCTGTGACTACCAGTGTTACCAGTAAAGGAACCCTGACTAAAACCAGGACTCTGTGACTACCAGTGTTACCAGTAAATGCTAACTGAAACCAGGACTCTGTGACTACCAGTGTTACCAGTAAATGCTAACTGAAACCAGGACTCTGTGATTACCAGTGTTACCAGTAAATGCTAACTGAAACCAGGACTCTGTGATTACCAGTGTTACCAGTAAATGCTAACTGAAACCAGGACTCTGTGTTTACCAGTGTTACCAGTAAAGGAACCCTGATTGAAACATTCAACTTTTAGGTCCCAGCGGAACTACATGGTGCAGACGGAGGATCAGTACGCCTTTATCCACGACGCGCTGCTGGAGGCCGTCGCCTGCGGCAACACCGAGGTTCCGGCGCGGAACCTTCACGCCTACATCCAGAGACTGACCCAGATAGAACCGGCGGAGAACGTCACGGGCACGGAACTGGAGTTCAAGGTGCGTTCTAAAGGTTCTAGGGTTCTGTGGTGCTGTTCTAGGGGGTAAATAAATGTTGTGTCTGTGAGATCCAGGGCCTGCGTACCTCCTTGCCCGGGTTCAAATCAAATATTTAAATATTGATCCTTTATTTTGTGCGGCGACAGCAAGAGTCATCAATTTCAGATAAAATGTCAGAGCAAAACAGCACCTCTCTGTCTCAGTATGTGTAGACCATGTATCTGATGCTGTGTGGACAGTGAAACAGCACCTCTCTGTCTCAGTATGTCTAGATCATGTATCTGATGTCTCAGTATGTGTAGACCATGTATCTGATGCTGTGTGGACAGTGAAACAGCACCTCTCTGTCTCAGTATGTCTAGATCATGTATCTGATGTCTCAGTATGTGTAGACCATGTATCTGATGTCTCAGTATGTGTAGACCATGTATCTGATGCTGTGTGGACAGTGAAACAGCGCCCCCTCTGTCTCAGTATGTGTAGACCATGTATCTGATGCTGTCTGGACAGTGACACAGCGCCCCCTCTGTCTCAGTATGTGTAGACCATGTATCTGATGCTGTCTGGACAGTGAAACAGCGCCCCCTCTGTCTCAGTATGTGTAGACCATGTATCTGATGCTGTGTGGACAGTGAAACAGCGCCCCCTCTGTCTCAGTATGTGTAGACCATGTATCTGATGCTGTCTGGACAGTGAAACAGCGCCCCCTCTGTCTCAGTATGTGTAGACCATGTATCTGATGCTGTGTGGACAGTGAAACAGCACCTCTCTGTCTCAGTATGTGTAGACCATGTATCTGATGCTGTGTGGACAGTGAAACAGCGCCCCCTCTGTCTCAGTATGTGTAGACCATGTATCTGATGCTGTGTGGACAGTGAAACAGCACCTCTCTGTCTCAGTATGTGTAGACCATGTATCTGATGCTGTCTCAGTATGTGTAGACCATGTATCTGATGCTGTCTGGACAGTGAAACAGCGCCCCCTCTGTCTCAGTATGTGTAGACCATGTATCTGATGCTGTGTGGACAGTGAAACAGCACCTCTCTGTCTCAGTATGTGTAGACCATGTATCTGATGCTGTCTGGACAGTGAAACAGCGCCCCCTCTGTCTCAGTATGTGTAGACCATGTATCTGATGCTGTGTGGACAGTGAAACAGCGCCCCCTCTGTCTCAGTATGTGTAGACCATGTATCTGATGCTGTGTGGACAGTGAAACAGCACCTCTCTGTCTCAGTATGTGTAGACCATGTATCTGATGCTGTCTGGACAGTGAAACAGCGCCCCCTCTGTCTCAGTATGTGTAGACCATGTATCTGATGCTGTGTGGACAGTGAAACAGCGCCCCCTCTGTCTCAGTATGTGTAGACCATGTATCTGATGCTGTGTGGACAGTGAAACAGCACCTCTCTGTCTCAGTATGTGTAGACCATGTATCTGATGCTGTCTGGACAGTGAAACAGCGCCCCCTCTGTCTCAGTATGTGTAGACCATGTATCTGATGCTGTGTGGACAGTGAAACAGCGCCCCCTCTGTCTCAGTATGTGTAGACCATGTATCTGATGCTGTGTGGACAGTGAAACAGCACCTCTCTGTCTCAGTATGTGTAGACCATGTATCTGATGCTGTCTGGACAGTGAAACAGCGCCCCCTCTGTCTCAGTATGTGTAGACCATGTATCTGATGCTGTCTGGACAGTGAAACAGCGCCCCCTCTGTCTCAGTATGTGTAGACCATGTATATGATGCTGTCTGGTCAGTGAAACAGCACCTCTCTGTCTCAGTATGTGTAGACCATGTATCTGATACTATCTGGACAGTGAAACAGCACTTCTCTGTCTCAGTATGTGTAGACCATGTATCTGATGCTGTGTGGACAGTGAAACAGCGCCCCCTCTGTCTCAGTACGTGTAGACCATGTATCTGATGCTGTGTGGACAGTGAAACAGCGCCCCCTCTGTCTCAGTACGTGTAGACCATGTATCTGATGCTGTGTGGACAGTGAAACAGCGCCCCCTCTGTCTCAGTACGTGTAGACCATGTATCTGATGCTGTGTGGACAGTGAAACAGCGCCCCCTCTGTCTCAGTACGTGTAGACCATGTATCTGATGCTGTGTGGACAGTGAAACAGCGCCCCCTCTGTCTCAGTACGTGTAGACCATGTATCTGATGCTGTGTGGACAGTGAAACAGCGCCCCCTCTGTCTCAGTACGTGTAGACCATGTATCTGATGCTGTGTGGACAGTGAAACAGCGCCCCCTCTGTCTCAGTACGTGTAGACCATGTATCTGATGCTGTGTGGACAGTGAAACAGCGCCCCCTCTGTCTCAGTATGTGTAGACCATGTATCTGATGCTGTGTGGACAGTGAAACAGCGCCCCCTCTGTCTCAGTATGTGTAGACCATGTATCTGATGCTGTGTGGACAGTGAAACAGCGCCCCCTCTGTCTCAGTATGTGTAGACCATGTATCTGATGCTGTGTGGACAGTGAAACAGCGCCCCCTCTGTCTCAGTATGTGTAGACCATGTATCTGATGCTGTGTGGACAGTGAAACAGCGCCCCCTCTGTCTCAGTATGTGTAGACCATGTATCTGATGCTGTGTGGACAGTGAAACAGCGCCCCCTCTGTCTCAGTATGTGTAGACCATGTATCTGATGCTGTGTGGACAGTGAAACAGCGCCCCCTCTGTCTCAGTATGTGTAGACCATGTATCTGATGCTGTGTGGACAGTGAAACAGCGCCCCCTCTGTCTCAGTATGTGTAGACCATGTATCTGATGCTGTGTGGACAGTGAAACAGCGCCCCCTCTGTCTCAGTACGTGTAGACCATGTATCTGATGCTGTGTGGACAGTGAAACAGCGCCCCCTCTGTCTCAGTATGTGTAGACCATGTATCTGATGCTGTGTGGACAGTGAAACAGCGCCCCCTCTGTCTCAGTACGTGTAGACCATGTATCTGATGCTGTGTGGACAGTGAAACAGCGCCCCCTCTGTCTCAGTACGTGTAGACCATGTATCTGATGCTGTGTGGACAGTGAAACAGCGCCCCCTATGTCTCAGTATGTGTAGACCATGTATCTGATGCTGTGTGGTCAAGAAGGGTATAACATGTTAACACAGTGACATGTCGTACGTACTCTTTTCTCGGCCCGATGGAAACATCATGACTTGTTGTGTTCATGCCACATTAAAAGGTCCATCCATTTCTCCAATTAAATGACATGTACTTTCCTCTCAAAAAACCTGTAAAGAAACGTGTAGGACAATAGGAGGTTCCGTTTCCCCTTGTGGAAATGAAATGCCCGTCCAACTGATTCCCTTCTGACCGCCGGCCCTGGTGAGAGCTCAGTGTTCCATCGACTTCCTGTAGTTCCCTCTCTGTCCCTCTCTAATGAGCTGTTGTTCTTTCTCACCCGAGTCAAGCAACGGCCAGACTGTGTGTGTGTGTGTGTGTGTAGTGTGTGTGTGTGTGTGTGTGTGTGTGTGTGTGTGTGTGTGTGTGTGTGTGTGTGTGTGTGTGTGTGTGTGTGTCTCGTGATACAATATGTAATGCTATGTCACATTATAACACCCTATGTCACCACCCTCCCCTTCGTAGTGCTTGACCAATGTGAAGGCCCACACTTCCCTTCTCCTCGCATGTCATATCTCGTGATACAATATGTAATGCTATGTCACATTATAACACCCTATGTCATCTGCCCTCCCCCTCCATAGCGGTTGGCCAGTGCGAAGGCCCACACCTCCAGGTTTGTCAGTGCCAACCTGCCGTGTAACAAGTTCAAGAACCGTCTGGTGAACATCATGCCCTACGAGACCACCAGGGTCTGTCTGCAGCCAATCAGAGGAGTGGAGGGGTCAGACTACATCAACGCCAGCTTCATAGACGGATACAGGTGAGGAGGGAGGGGGTTAGACTACATCAACGGCAGCTTCATAGACAGATACAGGTGAGGAGGGAGGGGGTTAGACTACATCAACGGCAGCTTCATAGACGGATACAGGTGAGGAGGGAGGGGGTTAGACTACATCAACGGCAGCTTCATAGACAGATACAGGTGAGGAGGGAGGGGGTCAGACTACATCAACGGCAGCTTCATAGATGGATACAGGTGAGGAGAGAGGGGGTCAGACTACATAAACGGCAGCTTCATAGACAGATACAGGTGAGGGGGGAGGGGGTCAGACTACATCAACGGCAGCTTCATAGACAGATACAGGTGAGGAGGGAGGGGTTCAGACTACATCAACGGCAGCTTCATAGACGGATACAGGTGAGGGGGGGAGGGGTTCAGACTATATCAACGGCAGCTTCATAGACAGATACAGGTGAGGAGGGAGGGGGTCAGACTACATCAACGGCAGCTTCATAGACAGATACAGGTGAGGGGGGAGGGGTTCAGACTACATCAACGGCAGCTTCATAGACGGATACAGGTGAGGGGGGGAGGGGTTCAGACTATATCAACGGCAGCTTCATAGACAGATACAGGTGAGGAGGGAGGGGGTCAGACTACATCAACGGCAGCTTCATAGACAGATACAGGTGAGGAGGGAGGGGGTCAGACTACATCAACGGCAGCTTCATAGACAGATACAGGTGAGGAGGGAGGGGGTCAGACTACATCAACGGCAGCATCATAGACAGATACAGGTGAGGGGGGAGGGGGTCAGACTACATCAACGGCAGCTTCATAGACGGATACAGGTGAGGGGAGGGAGGGGTTCAGACTACATCAACGGCAGCTTCATAGACGGATACAGGTGAGGAGGGAGGGGGTCAGACTACATCAACGGCAGCATCATAGACAGATACAGGTGAGGAGGGAGGGGGTCAGACTACATCAACGGCAGCTTCATAGACAGATACAGGTGAGGAGGGAGGGGGTCAGACTACATCAACGGCAGCTTCATAGACAGATACAGGTGAGGAGGGAGGGGGTCAGACTACATCAACGGCAGCTTCATAGACAGATACAGGTGAGGGGGGAGGGGGTCAGACTACATCAACGGCAGCTTCATAGACAGATACAGGTGAGGGGGGAGGGGTTCAGACTACATCAACGGCAGCTTCATAGACGGATACAGGTGAGGGGGGGAGGGGTTCAGACTATATCAACGGCAGCTTCATAGACAGATACAGGTGAGGAGGGAGGGGGTCAGACTACATCAACGGCAGCTTCATAGACAGATACAGGTGAGGGAGGAGGGGTTCAGACTACATCAACGGCAGCTTCATAGACGGATACAGGTGAGGGGGGGAGGGGTTCAGACTATATCAACGGCAGCTTCATAGACAGATACAGGTGAGGAGGGAGGGCGTCAGACTACATCAACGGCAGCTTCATAGACAGATACAGGTGAGGAGGGAGGGGGTCAGACTACATCAACGGCAGCTTCATAGACAGATACAGGTGAGGAGGGAGGGGGTCAGACTACATCAACGGCAGCATCATAGACAGATACAGGTGAGGGGGGAGGGGGTCAGACTACATCAACGGCAGCTTCATAGACGGATACAGGTGAGGGGAGGGAGGGGTTCAGACTACATCAACGGCAGCTTCATAGACGGATACAGGTGAGGAGGGAGGGGGTCAGACTACATCAACGGCAGCATCATAGACAGATACAGGTGAGGAGGGAGGGGGTCAGACTACATCAACGGCAGCTTCATAGACAGATACAGGTGAGGAGGGAGGGGGTCAGACTACATCAACGGCAGCTTCATAGACAGATACAGGTGAGGAGGGAGGGGGTCAGACTACATCAACGGCAGCATCATAGACAGATACAGGTGAGGGGGGAGGGGGTCAGACTACATCAACGGCAGCTTCATAGACGGATACAGGTGAGGGGAGGGAGGGGTTCAGACTACATCAACGGCAGCTTCATAGACGGATACAGGTGAGGAGGGAGGGGGTCAGACTACATCAACGGCAGCATCATAGACAGATACAGGTGAGGGGGGAGGGGGTCAGACTACATCAACGGCAGCTTCATAGACGGATACAGGTGAGGGGAGGGAGGGGGTCAGACTACATCAACGGCAGCTTCATAGACGGATACAGGTGAGGAGGGAGGGGGTCAGACTACATCAACGACAGCTTCATAGACAGATACAGGTGAGGAGGGAGGGGGGCAGACTACACCAACGGCAGCTTCATAGACAGATACAGGTGAGGAGGGAGGGGGTCAGACTACATCAACGGCAGCATCATAGACAGATACAGGTGAGGGGGGAGGGGGTCAGACTACATCAACGGCAGCTTCATAGACGGATACAGGTGAGGGGAGGGAGGGGGTCAGACTACATCAACGGCAGCTTCATAGACGGATACAGGTGAGGAGGGAGGGGGTCAGACTACATCAACGACAGCTTCATAGACAGATACAGGTGAGGAGGGAGGGGGGCAGACTACACCAACGGCAGCTTCATAGACAGATACAGGTGAGGAGGGAGGGGGTCAGACTACATCAACGGCAGCTTCATAGACAGATACAGGTGAGGAGGGAGGGGGTCAGACTACATCAACGGCAGCATCATAGACAGATACAGGTGAGGGGGGAGGGGGTCAGACTACATCAACGGCAGCTTCATAGACGGATACAGGTGAGGGGAGGGAGGGGTTCAGACTACATCAACGGCAGCTTCATAGACGGATACAGGTGAGGAGGGAGGGGGTCAGACTACATCAACGGCAGCATCATAGACAGATACAGGTGAGGAGGGAGGGGGTCAGACTACATCAACGGCAGCTTCATAGACAGATACAGGTGAGGAGGGAGGGGGTCAGACTACATCAACGGCAGCTTCATAGACAGATACAGGTGAGGAGGGAGGGGGTCAGACTACATCAACGGCAGCTTCATAGACAGATACAGGTGAGGGGGGAGGGGGTCAGACTACATCAACGGCAGCTTCATAGACAGATACAGGTGAGGGGGGAGGGGTTCAGACTACATCAACGGCAGCTTCATAGACGGATACAGGTGAGGGGGGGAGGGGTTCAGACTATATCAACGGCAGCTTCATAGACAGATACAGGTGAGGAGGGAGGGGGTCAGACTACATCAACGGCAGCTTCATAGACAGATACAGGTGAGGGGGGAGGGGTTCAGACTACATCAACGGCAGCTTCATAGACGGATACAGGTGAGGGGGGGAGGGGTTCAGACTATATCAACGACAGCTTCATAGACAGATACAGGTGAGGAGGGAGGGCGTCAGACTACATCAACGGCAGCTTCATAGACAGATACAGGTGAGGAGGGAGGGGGTCAGACTACATCAACGGCAGCTTCATAGACAGATACAGGTGAGGAGGGAGGGGGTCAGACTACATCAACGGCAGCATCATAGACAGATACAGGTGAGGGGGGAGGGGGTCAGACTACATCAACGGCAGCTTCATAGACGGATACAGGTGAGGGGAGGGAGGGGTTCAGACTACATCAACGGCAGCTTCATAGACGGATACAGGTGAGGAGGGAGGGGGTCAGACTACATCAACGGCAGCATCATAGACAGATACAGGTGAGGAGGGAGGGGGTCAGACTACATCAACGGCAGCTTCATAGACAGATACAGGTGAGGAGGGAGGGGGTCAGACTACATCAACGGCAGCTTCATAGACAGATACAGGTGAGGAGGGAGGGGGTCAGACTACATCAACGGCAGCATCATAGACAGATACAGGTGAGGGGGGAGGGGGTCAGACTACATCAACGGCAGCTTCATAGACGGATACAGGTGAGGGGAGGGAGGGGTTCAGACTACATCAACGGCAGCTTCATAGACGGATACAGGTGAGGAGGGAGGGGGTCAGACTACATCAACGGCAGCATCATAGACAGATACAGGTGAGGGGGGAGGGGGTCAGACTACATCAACGGCAGCTTCATAGACGGATACAGGTGAGGGGAGGGAGGGGGTCAGACTACATCAACGGCAGCTTCATAGACGGATACAGGTGAGGAGGGAGGGGGTCAGACTACATCAACGACAGCTTCATAGACAGATACAGGTGAGGAGGGAGGGGGGCAGACTACACCAACGGCAGCTTCATAGACAGATACAGGTGAGGAGGGAGGGGGTCAGACTACATCAACGGCAGCATCATAGACAGATACAGGTGAGGGGGGAGGGGGTCAGACTACATCAACGGCAGCTTCATAGACGGATACAGGTGAGGGGAGGGAGGGGGTCAGACTACATCAACGGCAGCTTCATAGACAGATACAGGTGAGGAGGGAGGGGGTCAGACTACATCAACGACAGCTTCATAGACAGATACAGGTGAGGAGGGAGGGGGGCAGACTACACCAACGGCAGCTTCATAGACAGATACAGGTGAGGAGGGAGGGGGTCAGACTACATCAACGGCAGCTTCATAGACAGATACAGGTGAGGAGGGAGGGGGTCAGACTACATCAACGGCAGCTTCATAGACAGATACAGGTGAGGAGGGAGGGGGTCAGACTACATCAACGGCAGCTTCATAGACAGATACAGGTGAGGGGGGAGGGGTTCAGACTACATCAACGGCAGCTTCATAGACAGATACAGGTGAGGAGGGAGGGGGTCAGACTACACCAACGGCAGCTTCATAGACAGATACAGGTGAGGAGGGAGGGGGTCAGACTACATCAACGGCAGCTTCATAGACAGATACAGGTGAGGAGGGAGGGGGTCAGACTACATCAACGGCAGCTTCATAGACGGATACCGGTGAGGAGGGAGGGGGTCAGACTACATCAACGGCAGCTTCATAGACAGATACAGGTGAGGGGGGAGGGGTTCAGACTATATCAACGGCAGCTTCATAGACGGATACCGGTGAGGAGGGAGGGGGTCAGACTACATCAACGGCAGCTTCATAGACAGATACAGGTGAGGGGGGAGGGGTTCAGACTATATCAACGGCAGCTTCATAGACGGATACAGGTGAGGGGGGAGGGGTTCAGACTATATCAACGGCAGCTTCATAGACAGATACAGGTGAGGAGGGAGGGGTTCAGACTATATCAACGGCAGCTTCATAGACAGATACAGGTGAGGGGGGAGGGGTTCAGACTATATCAACGGCAGCTTCATAGACAGATACAGGTGAGGGGGGAGGGTCTTACGGTAGCAGCCAACTTTAAACAATCAAAGACATTTCTTCCGTAAACAGCAGATATTTATTTGAAATTGTCCATTGATTGGATGTGTCCATTGATTGGATGTGTCCATTGATTGGATGTGTCCATTGATTGGATGTGTCCATTGACAAAAACATTTGTATAGGACATAAAAGAGAGGATAGAAATAGTTATTGTAGTACAGTGCTACTCAAACCTCTCCTCAGGGACTCCATCAGTACCATAGATATATTATTATAGATACACCTCTCCTCAGGGACTCCATCAGTACCATAGATATATTATTATAGATACACCTCTCCTCAGGGACTCTATCAGTACCATAGATATATTATTATAGATACACCTCTCCTCAGGGACCCCATCAGTACCATAGATATATTATTATAGATCAACCTCTCCTCAGGGACCCCATCAGTACCATAGATATATTATTATAGATACACCTCTCCTCAGGGACTCCATCAGTACCATAGCTATATTATTATAGATAAACCTCTCCCCAGGGACTCCATCAGTACCATAGATATATTATTATAGATACACCTCTCCCCAGGGACTCCATCAGTACCATAGATATATTATTATAGATAAACCTCTCCTCAGGGACCCCATCAGTACCATAGCTATATTATTATAGATACACCTCTCCTCCGGGACTCCATCAGTACCATAGATATATTATTATAGATACATCTCTCCTCAGGGACTCCATCAGTACCATAGCTATATTATTATAGATACACCTCTCCTCAGGGACTCCATCAGTACCATAGCTATATTATTATAGATACACCTCTCCTCAGGGACTCCATCAGTACCATAGCTATATTATTATAGATAAACCTCTCCTCAGGGACTCCATCAGTACCATAGCTATATTATTATAGATACACCTCTCCCCAGGGACTCCATCAGTACCATAGATATATTATTATAGATAAACCTCTCCTCAGGTACCCCATCAGTACCATAGCTATATTATTATAGATACACCTCTCCTCAGGGACCCCATCAGTACCATAGATATATTATTATAGATAAACCTCTCCTCAGGGACTCCATCAGTACCATAGATATATTATTATAGATAAACCTCTCCTCAGGGACCCCATCAGTACCATAGATATATTATTATAGATAAACCTCTCCTCAGGGACTCCATCAGTACCATAGATATATTATTATAGATAAACCTCTCCTCAGGGACTCCCAGATGTTTCAGTGTGTTGTTAAAGCCCCTGAACTATCTCACATGATTCACCTAGTCAAGGACTTGATGATTAGTTGAATCAGGTCCTAGTTCTGGAATAGATCAAACACATGGAAGGGCTGGGGGTTCCTGAGAAGAGGGTAGAGAATGGCTGGGAGTCCTGGGGAGAGGTTTGGAATGGCTGGGAGTCCTGAGGAGAGGGTTGAGAACGGCTGGGAGTCCTGAGGAGAGGTTTGGAATGGCTGGGAGTCCTGAGGAGAGGTTTGGGATGTCTGGGAGTCCTGAGGAGAGGTTTGGAATGGCTGGGAGTCCTGAGGAGAGATTTGGAATGGCTGGGAGTCCTGAGGAGAGGTTTGGAATGGCTGGGAGTCCTGAGGAGAGGTTTGGAATGGCTGGGAGTCCTGAGGAGAGGTTTGGAATGGCTGTGATTCCTGAGGAGAGGTTTGGAATGGCTGAGAGTCCTGAGGAGAGGTTTGGAATGGCTGGGAGTCCTGAGGAGAGGGTAGAGAATGGCTGGGAGTCCTGGGGAGAGGGTAGAGAATGGCTGGGAGTCCTGAGGAGAGGGTAGATAATGGCTGGGAGTCCTGAGGAGGGGGTAGATAATGGCTGGGAGTCCTGAGGAGAGGGTAGAGAATGGCTGGGAGTCCTGAGGAGAGGGTAGAGAATGGCTGGGAGTCCTTAGGAGAGGGTAGAGAATGGCTGGGAGTCCTGAGGAGAGGTTTGGAACAGCTGGGAGTCCTGAGGAGAGGTTTGGAACAGCTGGGATTCCTGAGGAGAGGTTTGGAACAGCTGGGAGTCCTGAGGAGAGGTTTGGAACAGCTGGGATTCCTGAGGAGAGGTTTGGAACAGCTGGGATTCCTGAGGAGAGGTTTGGAACAGCTGGGAGTCCTGAGGAGAGGTTTGGACCGGATGGAGGACAGATATGTCACCCAGATATCTACAGTAGACTGCTGTCACCCACAACATATAGAGTAGACTGTCACCCACAACATCTACAGTAGACTGTCACCCACAACATCTACAGTAGACTGCTGTCACCCACAACATATACAGTAGACTGTCACCCACAACATCTACAGTAGACGGTCACCCACAACATCTACAGTAGACTGCTGTCACCCAGACATATACAGTAGACTGTCACCCACAACATCTGCAGTAGACTGATGTCACCCACAGCATCTACAGTAGACTGCTGTCACCCACAACATTTACAGTGGACTGCTGTCACCCACAACATCTACAGTAGACTGCTGTCACCCACAACATCTACAGTAGACTACTGTCACCCACAACATCTACAGTAGACTGCTGTCACCCAGACATACACAGTAGACTGTCACCCACAACATCTACAGTAGACTGCTGTCACCCACAACATCTACAGTAGACTGCTGTCACCCAGACATATACAGTAGACTGTCACCCACAACATCTACAGTAGACTGCTGTCACCCAGACATATACAGTAGACTGTCACCCACAACATCTACAGTAGACTGTCACCCACAACATCTACAGTAGACTGCTGTCACCCACAACATATAGAGTAGACTGTCACCCACAACATCTACAGTAGACTGTCACCCACAACATCTACAGTAGACTGCTGTCACCCACAACATATACAGTAGACTGTCACCCACAACATCTACAGTAGACGGTCACCCACAACATCTACAGTAGACTGCTGTCACCCAGACATATACAGTAGACTGTCACCCACAACATCTGCAGTAGACTGATGTCACCCACAGCATCTACAGTAGACTGCTGTCACCCACAACATTTACAGTGGACTGCTGTCACCCACAACATCTACAGTAGACTGCTGTCACCCACAACATCTACAGTAGACTACTGTCACCCACAACATCTACAGTAGACTGCTGTCACCCACAACAGCTACAGTAGACTGTCACCCACAACATCTACAGTAGGCTGCTGTCACCCAGACATCTACAGTAGACTGTCACCCACAACATCTATTTTAGACTGCTGTCACCCACAACATTTACAGTGGACTGCTGTCACCCACAACATCTACAGTAGACTGCTGTCACCCACAACATTTACAGTGGACTGCTGTCACCCACAACATCTACAGTAGACTGCTGTCACCCACAACATCTACAGTAGGCTGCTGTCACCCAGACATCTACAGTAGACTGTCACCCACAACATCTACAGTAGACTACTGTCACCCACAACATCTACAGTAGACTGCTGTCAGCCAGACATCTACAGTAGACTGTCACCCAGACATCTACAGTAGACTGCTGTCACCCACAACATCTACAGTAGGCTGCTGTCACCCACAACATCTACAGTAGACTGCTGTCACCCAGACATCTACAGTAGACTGCTGTCACCCAGACATCTACAGTAGACTGCTGTCACCCAGACATCTACAGTAGACTATTGTCACCCACAACATCTACAGTAGACAGCTGTCACCCAAACATCTACAGTAGGCTGCTGTCACCCACAACACCTGCAGTAGACTGCTGTCACCCACACATCTACGGTAGGCTGCTGTCACCCACAACATCTACAGTAGACTGCTGTCAGCCAGACATCTACAGTAGACTGTCACCCACAACATCTATTTTAGACTTCTGTCACCCAGACATCTATAGTAGACTGTCACCCACAACATCTACAGTAGACTGCTGTCACCCACACATCTACAGTAGGCTGTCACCCACAACATCTACAGTAGACTGCTGTCACCCAGACAGCTACAGTAGACTGCTGTCACACACAACATCTACAGTAGACTACTGTCACCCAGACATATACAGTAGACTGTCACCCACAACATCTACAGTAGGCTGCTGTCACCCAGATATCTACAGTAGACTGCTGTCACCCAGATATCTACAGTAGACTGCTGTCACCCAGACATCTACAGTAGACTACTGTCACCCACAACATCTACAGTAGGCTGCTGTCACCCACAACATCTACAGTAGACTGCTGTCACCCACAACATCTACAGTAGACTGCTGTCACCCACAACATTTACAGTGGACTGCTGTCACCCACAACATCTACAGTAGACTGCTGTCACCCACAACATCTACAGTAGACTACTGTCACCCACAACATCTACAGTAGACTGCTGTCACCCACAACATCTACAGTAGACTGTCACCCACAACATCTACAGTAGACTACTGTCACCCACAACATCTACAGTAGACTGCTGTCACCCACAACATCTACAGTAGACTGCTGTCACCCACAACATCTACAGTAGACTGCTGTCACCCAGATATCTACAGTCTGTAGTGTCTGTCTCAGTCTCCCCAGTTTACCTGATTACCTGCCAGCTTAACTGATTGTCACAGAGACATCTCCTTCTCTCTCTCTCCCCCTCTCCACTATCTCCTTCTCTCCCCCTCTCCACTATCTCCCCCTCTCCACTATCTCCTTCTCTCTCTCTCCCCCTCTCCCCTCCGTTGCGGGGTTAAAACTGGGAAAAACGTAACTTTATTAAAATCCGCCGTGACCAATCGTAGCTCACCATAGCTACCATCCCCTACTGGATTGGCTGACAGTGGCTGTTGATACGTAGCACTACCTAGCATGCTTGCTGGCTTGTTAGCACCCACATGAGGGCTAAGGCCATGTTGCTTGTATAGTGTAAACGCCCGCTGAGCTTTAGCCCAGGCACAGACCAGTTTACACAAGACAATAATGATGCCCTCAAATATTCATTAACGTGAGGGGGGGGGGGGTCAACAACCCACCAGCAGTTAGCGTTTACTATGTGTCAAACTTGATCACAGTGATGTGCCCTAAATGGCACCCTATTCCCTATGTAGTGCACTACTTTTGAACAGAGTTGGCACCCTATTCCATATTTAGTGCACTACTTTTGAACAGAGTTGGCACCCTATTCCCTATGTAGTGCACTACTTTAGACCAGAGCCATATGGAGAAATAGGGAGCCACTTGGATCAGAGCCATAGAAATGAGGTCTAACAGGTTCCAGAGCCTCAGTGTTGTCACGGTGACATTTAACCATGACTTTGACACGGTGAACTGAACTGAAAGGAATCAACACTGTTTTCTCCACGGTGGTGTGTACCCTAATCCACCGTAACAGATAGACTGAAGGCTAGAATACACGGAATTAGTAGCCGCGTAAAAGACAGGTGTTTCCCACAGAAATCAGAGACCGGACAGATTTCCGATTCCGATTTCCGATGCCAAACTCTGTCGGTTATTTGCTGCAACACTGCTAATAACTGAGAGAGAGAGACAGAGAGAGCGAGAGAGAGAGAGACATATATATATATATACATATATATATAGAGAGAGAGAGAGACATATATATATATATATATATAGAGAGAGAGAGAGAGAGAGAGATATGCTTTTCACAGAGTCAGACCAGACTGGTTTTATTGGAATGTCAAGTCTGGCAGATCTTGTCATTGACTCTGTCGTTTATTTGCTGCAACACTGCTAATAACTGAGAGAGAGAGACAGAGAGAGAGAGAGAGAGAGACATATATATATATATATAGAGAGAGAGAGAGAGAGACATATATATATATATATAGAGAGAGAGAGAGAGAGAGAGATATGCTTTTCACAGAGTCAGACCAGACTGGTTTTATTGGAATGTCAAGTCTGGCAGATCTTGTCATTGACTCGTTTATTTGCTGCAACACTGCTAATAACTGCGTCCGGTTAACGGTTGGCACCACAATCTCTCTCTGAGGTTATTCACGAAATGAAGGAGCGTGGCTTTAAAACAGGAAGAAACATGGTGTATAATATATCATCGATTGGATGATGTTATGTTTATTGTGGTTCTGGTCTTACCCTGACTGTCCATTGTTCGTACGGAGAGTCACTGCATCAACCTGCCTCTGTTGCTTGTCTTCCTCTTTTCTGAGACGACCTTCTGTCTGACGGTGTCTGAGGTACAGGTGACTACGTCATCGCACCGTGGCAAGAGACGAGCCAAAGTGCATTCCAGGCCCTGCTACATTTACAGACTTTTCATTGCATGAAACCATGTCACGTCATTGACTGTGCAGTCTGGCGTCAGATTGCTGTGGTAGATGATGTGGTTAGCTGATATGTTTACTCACCTGTCCAGGTGTTGTGAGAGCTGGGCAGGTGTCTGTAATGTAGTCATTCTGGAACGCACCCTATCCAGGTGTTGTGAGAGCTGGGCAGGTGTCTGTAATGTAGTCATTCTGGAACGCACCCTATCCAGGTGTTGTGAGATCTGGGCAGAGGTCTGTAATGTAGTCATTCTGGAATGCACCCTATCCAGGTGTTGTGAGAGCTGGGCAGGTGTCTGTAATGTAGTCATTCTGGAACGCACCCTATCCAGGTGTTGTGAGAGTTGGGCAGGGGTCTGTAATATCGTCATCCTGGAACGCACCCTATCCAGGTGCTGTGCGAGCTGGGCAGGTGTCTGTAATGTCGTCATCCTGGAACGCACCCTATCCAGGTGTTGTGAGAGCTGGGCAGGGGTCTGTAATGTAGTCATCCTGGAACGCACCCTATCCAGGTGTTGTGAGAGCTGGGCAGGGGTCTGTAATGTCGTCATCCTGGAACGCACCCTATCCAGGTGTTGTGAGAGCTGGGCAGGGGTCTGTTATGTAGTCGTCCTAGAACGCACCCTATCCAGGTGTTGTGAGAGCTGGGCAGGGGTCTGTAATGTTGTCATCCTGGAACGCACCCTATCCAGGTGTTGTGAGAGTTGGGCAGGGGTCTGTAATGTAGTCATCCTGGAACGCACCCTATCCAGGTGTTGTGAGAGCTGGGCAGGGGTCTGTAATGTAGTCATCCTGGAACGCACCCTATCCAGGTGTTGTGAGAGTTGTGCAGGGGTCTGTAATGTAGTCATCCTGGAACGCACCCTATCCCGGTGCTGTGAGAGCTGGGCAGGGGTCTGTAATGTAGTCATTCTGGAACGCACCCTATCCAGGTGTTGTGAGAGTTGGGCAGGGGTCTGTAATGTAGTCATCCTGGAACGCACCCTATCCAGGTGTTGTGAGAGCTGGGCAGGGGTCTGTAATGTAGTCATCCTGGAATGCATCCCTATCCAGGTGCTGTGAGAGCTGGGCAGGGGTCTGTAATGTCGTCGACCTGGAACGCACCCTATCCAGGTGCTGTGAGAGCTGGGCAGGGGTCTGTAATGTAGTCATCCTGGAACGCACCCTATCCAGGTGCTGTGAGAGCTGGGCAGGGGTCTGTAATGTAGTCATCCTGGAACGCACCCTATCCAGGTGCTGTGAGAGCTGGGCAGGTGTCTGTAATGTAGTCATTCTGGAACGCACCCTATCCAGGTGTTGTGAGAGTTGGGCAGGGGTCTGTAATATCGTCATCCTGGAACGCACCCTATCCAGGTGCTGTGCGAGCTGGGCAGGTGTCTGTAATGTCGTCATCCTCTACAAGGGTGGGCAGTTCCAGTCCTTGTGGGCCTGATTGGTGTCACAGTTTTGCCCCAGCTAACACACCTGACTCCAAAAATCACCTAATCATGATCTTCAGTTTCGATGCAATTTGATTAAACAGCTGTGTTTGCTAGGGATGGGGACAAGTGTGACACCTCGAGGACTGGAGTTGCCTACCCATAACATTATTCAAAATAAATTCAAAACAAACATTTATTTAATTGTTTTTTTTAGTTTATAAACATATTTTCTGGAGATATATATAAAAACAAGGGTAGATACAGTTTTTGAAAAAGACAATTATATCAATTTCTTTAACAACAAGGGGAGAAAATATCATACATAGAGATTGACCCAACAAGCAAAATAATACCCAGCATGCAATATTTCAATCATATTCAAACAAAACCCATTCCATTCACAATTTTTATATTTTATATTTAACCGTTGTTTAACCAGGCGAGTCGGTTAAGAACAAATTCTTATTTACAATGATGACCTGGAGTCCTGTATATACAGGTGATAAATATAATGATGACCTGGAGTCCTGTATATACAGGTGATAAATATAATGATGACCTGGAGTCCTGTATATACAGGTGATAAATATGATGATGACCTGGAGTCCTGTATATACAGGTGATAAATAGAATGATGACCTGGAGTCCTGTATATACAGGTGATAAATGCAATTATGACCTGGAGTCCTGTATATACAGGTGATAAATGCAATGATGACCTGGAGTCCTGTATATACAGGTGATAACATTGTATTCAAATAAGGCATGAACATATATCCCTTTCACACACAGACCAAAATCCCACTAATTTACCAGGCCTGCATGTTTTCTACCAGGTTATTGGTATATCTGAAATGGATAGGGTGTGAAAACAACACATAGAGAAATAAAAACCACTAGTCATGGTTCCTGCGTTTTCACAGACCCTGGAACCAAAATGCAGGTTTGAGTCTGTGTGAATGGTTCTCTGCTTCATTAACACTTCCATTGTTTAAAACCTCCCTAATTTGAACTGCAAACAGCCCCCATGGTTTAACAGTGTCCCCACCCTTCCCAATCGACCAGTTACCCTCTGATATGTATAAAAGGGGTTCACCACCCAAAATGTATTTATTTAACTAGGCAAGTCAGTTAAAGAAGAAATTATTATTTACAATGACGGCCTACCGCCCCCCCCCCCCGGTCAAACCTGGACGGCGCAATTGCGCGCCGCCCTGTGGGTACTCCCAATCACGGCCCGGTTGTGATACAGCCTGGAATCGAACCAGGGTCTGTAGTGACGTCTCTAGCAACTGAGATGTAGTGACTTAGACCGCTGCGCCACTCGGGAGTAAAACAACTCGGGAGTGGCCACTAAGGGCTTCGATGAAAGGGGCTCATATAAACATGGCCTTAGATTTTTTTTTTTTTTTACAGGTAGCACACCTACTGTCTCAAATGGGTATAAAGAAACATGTAGAGACTATATCTCCTCCGCTGACATTGTATCTGAGATTCTTTCCCCTTGATTAGCCGGTCTGGTGGGATCCACAACCACTAAGGACAGCAGCGAAATCAGAAAGATCCATATTAAAATCCACACCGTGAAATAACTCAGAGTCCATCTCCCGAACCACGTGGCGCACATGGCCCCCAGTGTGGCCCCCAGTCTCCCTGCCTTCCCGTAGCTGCTACTGCTGCGCCTTAGAGCCGCAGACAGAGCCACCCCCGCAGCCGCCGCCGGACCAAACAGAGCCCCCATCGTGCCCCAATGCCCCAGGATAGACTGGGACTTCAAGGCTGCTAAAATCCCTGTTCCTATGCCTGCTGCCGCCCTCAGTTTGACTGCTCCTTTACCGAACTGAACCGACACCCCTGCAGCCAACGCAGCCATGAAAGGAGACACGACGATGAAGATGACTTTCACAGCCATTTCTACCGTGTATTGGTACACGGTGAGGACGTCAGTCAGTTCTCCAACGGCTGTTTCCAAGAGGAACCCCACACCTCCGCAGATAGCAGAGGTCCCCATCAGAACCACTGTTACGACCGCTGCCACCTCCGTAGCGTCCGGCTCCGTCTCCCCAGCCTTCCTGATTGCCATGGAGGCAGCGAGGCACAGTATTCCTCCTACTGCCATGGGCAGAAACAACATCAGGAACATTGCTATCAAGAGGGTCAGGAAGGTGACGAGCCCTTTGTCTGCCTCTGATTCTCCCTTGTTAATGTCTTCTGGTGGAGGCCCCAGGCCACCGAGTTCTGCCGCCATTGTGGAGGACAGAAGGTAACCTCCAGGTACGCCAGAGATGAAGCCCAGCACCGCTGCTCCTACGGCTTTCCAGATATCTATCAGGAGAGGGGGAGAGGGGGAGAGGGGGAGAGGGGGGGGGGGGGGGGAGAGGGAGAGAGAGGGGTGGAGAGAGGGAGGGAGGGAGAGAGAGGGGTGGAGAGAGAGGGAGGGAGAGACAGAGAGAGGGGTGGAGAGAGAGAGAGGGAGAGACAGAGAGAGAAAGAGGGAGAGAGAGAGAGAGAGGGGGGGGGGGGGGAGAGGGGCGTGAACAGGGGTGGGGGTGAGAGAGGGAGAGAGAGAGAGGGAGAGAGAGAGAGAGGGAGAGAGAGAGGGAGGGAGAGAGAGAGAGAGAGACAGAGAGAGAGGGAGGGAGGGAGAGAGAGACAGAGAGAGAGAGAGGGAGAGAGAGAGAGGGAGAGAGAGAGGGAGGGAGAGAGAGAGAGAGGGCGTGAACAGGGGTGGGGGTGAGAGAGAGAGAGAGAGACAGAGAGAGAGAGGGAGAGAGAGAGGGAGGGAGAGACAGAGAGAGAGAGAGAGAGACAGAGAGAGAGAGAGAGAGAGAGAGAGGGAGGGAGAGCGAGAGAGAGAGAGAGGGCGTGAACAGGGGTGGAGGTGGGAGGGGTAGAGAGAGAGGGGGGTGGGGGTGAGAGGGGTACAGAGCAGACCTGGGTTCAAGTACTATTTAAATATCTCAGTTACTTTCACATACATTTGAAGTATGTATTCGGATACCTTAAAATAAATACATTCATTTGAAAAGTATTAGAACAATGCCAATACACAGGCTCAAATACTCTCCCATGCATTTAACCCAGGTATTTGAAATAAGTATTTGAAAATACTTTTAAAATACAATTTGGTTGACTATTTTTTTTTTTTTTTTTTTTTTACAAATAACCATTACAATACTGAAATAAAAGTCCTTGTTTTGGGCTGTGGATTTGAAAATACTCAAAAACACAGGGAAAAAAATATTTTAAATACTAGAGACTCGTATACATATTAACCAGGGCTGGTGGAGAGGGAGGGGGAGGGAGAGGGAGAGGGAGAGGGAGGGGTTGGGGGAGGGAGTGTTTGGGGGAGGGAGGGGTTGGGGGAGGGAGAGGAAGGGGTTGGGGGAGGGAGGGGTTGGGGGAGGGAGGGGTTGGGGGAGGGAGAGAGGGAGGGAGAGGGAGGGGTGGGGGGAGGGAGGGAGAGAGAGAGGTGGGGGGGGGGGTGAGAGGAGAAGACAATAGATACATGTTTATTAAGAAGCCAGTCAACATCAGTTTAATATACAACTAGCATGGCACATTCCTAACAAATAACCACGGTTTCTGACAGGACAGTCTGAGACATGGTAGGACGGTTTCTGACAGGACAGCCTGAGAGATGGTAGGACGGTTTCTGACAGGACAGCCTGAGAGATGGTAGGACGGTTTCTGACAGGACAGCCTGAGACATGGTAGGACGGTTTCTGACAGGACAGCCTGAGAGATGGTAGGACGGTTTCTGACAGGACAGTCTGAGAGATGGTAGGACGGTTTCTGACAGGACAGCCTGAGAGATGGTAGGACGGTTTCTGACAGGACAGCCTGATAGATGGTAGGACGGTTTCTGACAGGACAGTCTGAGAGATGGTAGGACGGTTTCTGACAGGACAGCCTGAGAGATGGTAGGACGGTTTCTGACAGGACAGTCTGAGAGATGGTAGGACGGTTTCTGACAGGACAGGCTGAGACATGGTAGGACGGTTTCTGACAGGACAGCCTGAGAGATGGTAGGACGGTTTCTGACAGGACAGTCTGAGAGATGGTAGGAAGGTTTCTGATAGGACAGCCTGAGACATGGTAGGACTGTTTCTGATAGGACAGTCTGAGATGTAAGGATGGTTTCTGATAGGACAGTCTGAGAGATGGTAGGACTGTTTCTGACAGGACAGTCTGAGAGATGGTAGGACGGTTTCTGACAGGACAGTCTGAGACATGGTAGGACAGTTTCTGACAGGACAGTCTGAGAGATGGTAGGATGGTTTCTGACAGGACAGTCTGAGAGATGGTAGGACGGTTTCTGACAGGACAGCCTGAGACATGGTAGGATGGTTTCTGATAGGACAGCCTGAGAGATGGTAGGACAGTTTCTGACAGGACAGTCTGAGAGATGGTAGGACGGTTTCTGACAGGACAGTCTGAGACATGGTAGGACAGTTTCTGACAGGACAGTCTGAGAGATGGTAGGACTCTGAGAGATGGTAGGACTGTTTCTGACAGGACAGGCTGAGACATGGTAGGACAGTTTCTGACAGGACAGTCTGAGAGATGGTAGGACTCTGAGAGATGGTAGGACAGTTTCTGACAGGACAGCCTGAGACATGGTAGGACAGTTTCTGACAGGACAGTCTGAGAGATGGTAGGACTCTGAGAGATGGTAGGACAGTTTCTGACAGGACAGTCTGAGACATGGTAGGACGGTTTCTGACAGGACAGTCTGAGAGATGGTAGGAAATAACACTTTTACTACAATAAACTGAAATGTAATGTTACCGCTAGCTATGTGGTCTGGCATCAGCATCAGGGCTCGTTTTAATGTTACTGCTAGCTATGTGGTCTGGCATCAGCATCAGGGCTCGTTTTAATGTTACTGCTAGCTATGTGGTCTGGCATCAGTGTCAGGGCTCGTTTTAATGTTACCGCTAGCTATGTGGTCTGGCATCAGTGTCAGGGCTCGTTTTAATGTTACCGCTAACTATGTGGTCTGGCATCAGTGTCAGGGCTCGTTTTAATGTTACCGCTGGCTATGTGATCTGGCATCGGTGTCAGGGCTCGTTTTAATGTTACCGCTGGCTATGAGATCTGGCATCGGTGTCAGGGCTCGTTTTAATGTTACCGCTAGCAATGTGATCTGGCATCGGTGTCAGGGCTCGTTTTAGTCTAGTAGTTCACCATGGTTCCTAAAACTCTGTCAGTCAGACACAGATCCAGAAACCTGGTGTCATCATAATAACCTCTAATAAAACAACCGTCTCATCACCAAGGGCTGCTGACAACCAGTGTTCAACACATTTCACTTCATCCATAACTTTTGACACAGTTAATGAACTGAAAGAGAGAGAGAGAGAGAGAGAGAGAGAGAGAGGGAGAGGGAGAGACAGAGAGATAGAGAGAGAGAGAGAGGGAGAGACAGAGAGAGAGAGAGAGAGGGAGAGACAGAGAGAGAGAGAGAGACAGAGAGAGAGAGAGAGAGGGAGAGACAGAGAGAGACAGAGAGAGAGACAGACAGACAGACAGACAGACAGACAGACAGACAGACAGACAGACAGAGAGAGAGAGAGAGACAGAGAGAGAGAGAGAGAGAGAGAGATATGCTTCTCACAGAGTCAGACCAGACTGGTTTTATTGTAATGTCAAGTCGGGCAGATCTTGTCATTGACTCTGTCGTTTATTTGCTGCAACACTGCGGCCAGTAAACGGTTGGCACCACAATCTCTCTCTGAGGTTATTCACGACATGAAGGAGCGTGGCTTTACAACAGGAAGAAACATAGTATATAACAAACGATGATGTTATGTTTTATTGTGGTTGTGGTCTTACCCTGACTGTCCAACGTTGACATCGTTGACACGGAGAGTCACTGGATCGACCTGGGGCTCTGGTGCCGACTTCCTGTTATTGAAACGTACTTCTCCGTCCTGACACTAACACACGGTGACTGAGGTACAGGTGACTGCATCATCACCCTGGGACAGAAATCCAACCAGTAGAAAGTGGGGGAGGGCGTGGCCTCGGTAGAAGGGTGCCTGTGTGTGTGTGTGTGTGTGTGTGTGTGTGTGTGTGTGTGTGTGTGTGTGTGTGTGTGTGTGTGTGTGTGTGTGTGTGTGTGTGTGTGTGTGTGTGTATGTGTGTGTGTGTGTGTGTGTGTGTGTGTGTGTGTGGTGATTGTAAAGTGTGTGTGTGTGTGTGTGTGTGTGTTGTGTGTGTGTGATGATTGTAAAGTGTGTTTGTGTGTCTCTCTATACAGGCAGCAGAGGGCTTATATAGCCACCCAGGGCCCGCTGGCTGAGACTACTGAGGACTACTGGAGAATGTTGTGGGAACACAACTCTACCATAGTGGTCATGTTGACTAAACTGAGGGAGATGGGACGGGTAAGAACACACACACACACACGCTGCATGTACCCACACCTACCATTCTCTCTCTCTCTCTCTCTCTCTCTCTCTCTCTCTCTCACACACACACACCCACACCTACCATTCTCTCTCTCTCTCTCTCTCTCTCTCTCTCTCTCTCTCACACACACACACCCACACCTACCATTCTCTCTCTCTCTCTCTCCTCTCTCTGTCTCTCTCTCTCTCTCTCTCTGTCTCTCTGTCTCTCTGTCTCTCTCTCACTCACTCACTCACTCACACACACACACACACACACACACACACCCTGTGTTAACCCTCATTGTGTGTCCCTCTACAGGAAAAGTGTCATCGGTACTGGCCAGCAGAACACACAGACACACACACACACACCAGTGTTAGTTTGTGTGTCAGCTGTTTTAGATGTCGTTTTAGCCTTAAAATACCTTTTAGTTTCAGTCGCATTTTAGTCATCTCATCCTTGGTTAGTTTTAGTTTTTATCAGTCCTCTTAAACTCTGGACAACTTTAGTCTAGTTTTAGTTATTATCAGTCCTCAAGAGCGGCAACACAGATTAATGAATAACAGCACATAAAGCTTCAGATGTGATCGAAGCAAAACATGGCCAACATGAAATGAAGAGAGAGAGAGTAAACATGGTTTTGAGTTGAGGTTAGTTACAATGTAAGTAAGAGAGTAAACATGGTTTTGAGTTGAGGTTAGTTACAATGTAATTAAGAGAGTAAACATGGTTTTGAGTTGAAGTTAGTTACAATGTAATTAATAGAGTAAACATGGTTTTGAGTTGAGGTTAGTTACAATGTAAGTAAGAGAGTAAACATGGTTTTGAGTTGAGGTTAGTTACAATGTAAGTAAGAGAGTAAACATGGTTTTGAGTTGAGGTTAGTTACAATGTAAGTAAGAGAGTAAACATGGTTTTGAGTTGAGGTTAGTTACAATGTAAGTAAGAGAGTAAACATGGTTTTGAGTTGAGGTTAGTTACAATGTAAGTAAGAGAGTAAACATGGTTTTGAGTTGAGGTTAGTTACAATGTAAGTAAGAGAGTAAACATGGTTTTGAGTTGAGGTTAGTTACAAGTCCAGTGTCTTGGCTTCACATCAGTTCAAAAGACTGAAGAGTGACTGAAGAGTGACTGAAGAGTGACTGAAGAGTGACTGAAGAGACTGCCTGGGGGCTGTGTGGGAGAGCCAGTCAGATCAGCTCAGTCAGATCACACAACTTTAATTCTGCCAATGAGAGGCCTACATTAAAACATATTCTGCATGCATGGTTAGGATTGGACAAAACGGATGAAAAGTAGATTCATGTCAAATTAAAATGTCCATTAGTCTAACGTGGAATTCTCGTCTCGTCACATTTTCATCGACTAAAATTAAAAGTAATTTGTTACAATTATAGTTTTTTTCTCCAGGGCATCTGGTCTCGTTATCATCATAGTTTCAGTCAGGAAAAATAGGTTGTTGGCGAGTATTTTTCCTTGTAGTTATTGTTGACAATATTAACACTGACACACACTCACACACACAGCTTTGTTTTGGTGACATTTCAGGACTTTTTGTAGTGTAAAAATGTTTGACCATTAAAAATCTTATTTTCTCTAAACCTAATCCTAGCAAACCTAACCTTAACCCCCAAAACCCTAACCCTAATCCTAAAAACCCTAACCCTAATCCTAGCATTAAACCTAACCTTAACCCCCAAAACCCTAACCCTAATCCCAAAACCCTAACCCTAATCCCAAAACCCTAACCCTAATCCTAAAAACCCTAACCCTAATCCTAAAAACCCCTAACTCTAATCCTAAAAACCCCTAACCCTAATCCTAAAAACCCCTAACTCTAATCCTAAAAACCCCTAACCCTAATTCCAAAACCCTAACTCTAATCCTAAAAACCCCTAACCCTAATCCCAAAACCCTAACCCTAATCCTAAAAACCCTAACCCTAATCCTAAAAACCCCTAACTCTAATCCTAAAAACCCCTAACCCTAATCCTAAAAACCCCTAACTCTAATCCTAAAAACCCTAACCCTAATCCTAAAAACCCCTAACTCTAACTCTTAAAATAAAATTGCGTTTGAACAAATTCAGGACCTGAAAAAAAAAGCTATTATTTTCCTTTTCAGGACATTAATATAAAATGTTAGGACATTGGTTTATTCGCACACACACATTTTTTTAAAATATATATATTTTTTTACACATGTAACCGAGAGTGAGTGTTAGCATGCTAGTGTGTTAGCATGCTAGTGTGTTAGCATGCTAGTGTGTTAGCATGCTAGCGTGTTAGTGTAACGGATGTGAAATGGCTAGCTAGTTAGCGGTGGTGCGCGCTAATAGCGTTTCAATCGTTGACGTCACTCGCTCTGAGGCCTTGAAGTAGTTGTTTCCCCTTTGCTCTGCAAGGGCCGCGGCTTTTGTGGAGCGATGGGTAACGATGCTTCGAGTGTGGGTGGTGTCGATGTGTGCAGAGGGTCCCTGGTTCGAGCCCAGGCTGTTACACACACGCACGCTATGTTAACCCTCATTGTGTCTCCCCCTACAGGAGAAGTGCCATCAGTACTGGCCAGCAGAGCGTTCTGCCAGGTACCAGTACTTTGTGGTGGACCCCATGGCTGAGTACAACATGCCCCAGTACATCCTACGAGAGTTCAAAGTCACCGATGCCAGGGTGAGTGGGGGAGGGAGTGTTTGTGATCAGATATTTCTCACAACTGTTTTTGCTGAGTGAGTGAGTGAGTGAGTGAGTGTCAAACTGTGTGGTTTAATCAACCTGTGTTCTGATTGGTGGATTATTTTTTTCCCAGGACGGCCAGTCTCGGACGGTTCGTCAGTTCCAGTTCACTGATTGGCCGGAGCAAGGAGTGCCAAAGTCGGGGGAGGGGTTCATTGATTTCATTGGCCAGGTGCACAAAACTAAAGAGCAGTTTGGCCAGGACGGACCAATCACGGTGCACTGTAGGTAAGGTCCCGCCTCCCTCAACGCCTCTTTAATCTGACTTGTTGTCACCGAACTCCAGATATATGTTTTTTTTTATATTGAAAATACAGGTACAAACATTGAACAAGCAGATTTTTATAAAGCACATGTTTAATAAAAACATAAAAATAGATAGACACAGAACATATTTACATGTGGCGCTATTCACAGAGAAATGCATGAGGCACGGCAGCCATTTTGTGATCTAATCCGTGGTGTTGTCCTGTGTGGTCCGTCAGTGCTGGTGTGGGGAGGACAGGGGTCTTCATCACTCTGAGTATTGTTCTGGAGAGGATGAGATATGAAGGAGTAGTGGACATCTTCCAGACTGTCAAGATGCTGCGAACACAGAGACCTGCTACGGTTCAAACTGAGGTGAGATATTCAACTCTCGGTAATCCTAAAGTCAACTGTTTTTTTTAGGTTTGGTGTGTGTCTGGAGAACGAGAACTACTACTTCTACTAGTAGCGTCTGTAATGTTGGGCCACATCTACAGGGACTGACCAGCCCAGCTACTGCTGCTGCTACTATTACTACTACTACTACCACTACTAATACTAATACTACTACTACTACTACTACTACTACTACTACTACTACTACTATTACTACTACTGATACTACTACTACTATCACTACTACGGATACTACTACTACTACCACTACTAATACTACTACTACTACTACTACTACTACTACTACTATTACTACTACTGATACTACTACTACTATCACTACTACGGATACTACTACTACTGATACTACTACTACTACTACTACTGATACTACTACTACTACTACTACTATTCCTACTACTGATACTACTACTACTACTGATACTACTACTACTATCACTACTACCGATACTACTACTACTACTACTATTACTACTACTGATACTACTACTACAACTGCTACTACTACTACTACTACCACTACTAATACTACTACTACTACTACTACTACTATTCCTACTACTGATACTACTACTACTATCACTACTACTGATACTACTACTACTACTACTACTACTATTACTACTACTGATACTACTACTACTATCACTACTACTGATACTACTACTACTACTACTACAACTACTGCTACTACTACTACAACTGCTACTACTATTACTACTACTACTACTGATACTACTACTACTATTACTGCTACTACAACTGATACTACTACTACTATTACTACTACTGATACTACTACTACCACTACTATTACTACTACTACTACAACTAATATTACTACTACTACTACTACTACTGCTACTACCACTACTACTACTACTATTACTACTAATAATAATAATATTACTACAACTGATACTACTACTACTACTGCTGCTGCTACTATTACTACTACTACCACTACTGTTACTACTACTACTACTGCTACTACTACTACTACTACTGTTACTACTACTACTGCTACTACTACTGTTACTACTGCTACTACTGTTACTACTGCTACTACTACTGCTGCTACTACTGCTACTACTGCTACTACTGCTACTGCTACTACTACTGCTACTACTGCTACTACTACTGCTGCTACTACTGCTGCTACTGCTACTACTACTGCTACTACTACTGCTACTACTACTGCTGCTACTACTGCTGCTACTGCTACTACTACTGTTACTACTGCTACTCCTACTACAACTGATACTACTACTACCGCTACTACTACTACAACTGATATTACTACTACTGCTACTACTACTACTACTGCTGCTACTACTACTACAACTGATACTACTACTACTGCTACTACTTCTGCTACTACTGCTACCACTACTGCTGCTACTACTACTACTACAACTGATACTACTACTACCACTACTACTACTACAACTGATATTACTACTACTGCTACTACTGCTGCTGCTACTACTACTACAACTGATACTACTACTACTGCTAATACTACTGCTTCTGCTACTACAACTGATACTACAACTGATATTACTACTACTGCTACTACTATTACTACTGCTGCTACTAATACTGCTGCTACTACTACTACTACTACTGCTGGTACTACTACTGCTACCACTACTACTACTGCTACTACTACTACTGCTACGACTACTACTACTACTACTACTACTACTACTACTACCACTACTACTACTACTACTGGTACTACTACTGCTACCACTACTACTACTGCTACTACTACTACTGCTACGACTACTACTACTACTACTACTACTACTACTGCTACCACTACTACTACTGCTACTACTACTACGACTACTACTACTACTACTACTACTACCACTACTACTACTACTGCTGGTACTACTACTGCTACCACTACTACTACTGCTACTACTACTACTGCTACGACTACTACTACTACTACTACTACTACTACTACTACTACTGCAACTACTACTACTACTGCTGCTACTACTGCTGCTACTACTATTACTACTGCTGATACTACTACTACTACTGCTGCTGCTACTACTACTACTATTACTGCTACTACTTCTACTACCACTACTACTACTGCTACTACTACCACTACTACTGCTGCTACTACTACTACTACTACTACTACTACTACTTCTACTACCACTACTACTACTGCTACTACTACCACTACTACTGCTGCTACTACTACTACTACTACTACTACTACTACTAGTACAACTGCTACTACTACTACTAGTACAACTGCTAGTACTGCTACTGCTGCTGCTAATACTACTACTGCTACTACTACTACTACTGTGGCTGCTACTACTAGTAGTATATTGATGATGATTGTAATAGGTGTGTTGTTGTTGATGATGATTGTAATAGGTGTGTTGTTGTTGATGATTGTGATAGGTGTGTTGTTGTTGTTGATGATCATTCTAATAGGTGTGTTGTTGTTGATGATTGTAATAGGTGTGTTGTTGTTGTTGTTGTTGTTGATGATTGTAATAGGTGTGTTGTTGTTGTTGTTGATGATGATGATTGTAATAGGTATGTTGTTGTTGATGATGATTGTAATAGGTATGTTGTTGTTGTTGATGATTGTAATAGGTATGATGTTGTTGTTGTTGTTGATGATGATTGTAATAGGTGTGTTGTTGTTGATGATTGTAATAGGTGTGTTGTTGTTGTTGTTGTTGATGATGATTGTAATAGGTATGTTGTTGATGATGATAATTGTAATAGGTGTGTTGTTGTTGATGATGATTGTAATAGGTATGATGTTGTTGTTGTTGTTGATGATGATTGTAATAGGTATGATGTTGTTGTTGTTGTTGATGATGATTGTAATAGGTGTGTTGTTGTTGATGATTGTAATAGGTGTGTTGTTGATGATGATAATTGTAATAGGTGTGTTGTTGTTGATGATGATTGTAATAGGTATGTTGTTGTTGTTGATGATTGTAATAGGTATGATGTTGTTGTTGTTGTTGATGATGATTGTAATAGGTGTGTTGTTGTTGATGATTGTAATAGGTGTGTTGTTGTTGTTGTTGTTGATGATGATTGTAATAGGTATGTTGTTGTTGTTGTTGATGATTGTAATAGGTATGATGTTGTTGTTGTTGTTGATGATGATTGTAATAGGTGTGTTGTTGTTGATGATGATTGTAATAGGTATGTTGTTGTTGTTGATGATTGTAATAGGTATGATGTTGTTGTTGTTGTTGATGATCATTGTATTAGGTGTGTTGTTGATGATGATTGTATTAGGTGTGTTGTTGTTGATGATGATTGTAATAGGTATGTTGTTGTTGTTGATGATTGTAATAGGTATGATGTTGTTGTTGTTGATGATCATTGTATTAGGTGTGTTGTTGATGATGATTGTATTAGGTGTGTTGTTGTTGTTGTTGATGATGATTGTAATAGGTATGATGTCGTTGTTGTTGTTGATGATGATTGTAATAGGTATGATGTCGTTGTTGTTGTAGATGATGATTGTAATAGGTATGATGTTGTTGTTGTTGTTGTTGATTGTAATAGGTATGATGTTGTTGTTGTTGTTGTTGTTGATTGTAATAGGTATGATGTTGTTGTTGTTGATGATGATTGTAATAGGTATGATGTTGTTGTTGTTGTTGTTGATTGTAATAGGTATGATGTTGTTGTTGTTGATGATGATTGTAATAGGTGTGTTGTTGTTGATCTGTTTGTTTCAGGACCAGTACCAGTTCTGTTACCGGGCCGGTCTGGAGTATCTGGGTAGCTTCGACCACTATGCAACATAATCCCTCCCTCTGGCCTGAGTCCCAAACAACACCCTAACTCCCTGTGGCGTGCACTACTTTAGACCACAGTGTATTCTCACTTCTTTGGCCCAGTGTTTACACTCAAAAGTAGTGCACTACTGATTAGCCTCACAGGGAATAGGGGCCATTTGAGATTAGGCCTCCACCACCTCCAGAGGGCAGGGCACCCATGGCGCCACTCCTCCCCCAAAACGAGCACCTAAACTGAGCCATATTTGCGTGTCTGACCGGGAGATACCTCCAGACCCCAACCCAAACCCACTCACTACTCAGTCAGAAGTGCACTACTTTGTGCATTATATAGGGAATAAGGCACCATTTTGGACGCGAACTGGCACTACTTAACAATGGATTGAGGATTCAATGGATTGATATTGGAACAAGTCTTTACATGGTAAAGGTAGACGGTTAGGGGAACTCACTTCATTCACAGGGGAACAAGTCTTTACATGGTAAAGGTAGACAGTTAGGGGAACTCACTTCTTTCACAGGGGAACAAGTCTTTACATGGTAAAGGTAGACAGTTAGGGGAACAAGTCTTTACATGGTAAAGATAGACAGTTAGGGGAACAAGTCTTTACATGGTAAAGATAGACAGTTAGGGGAACAAGTCTTTACATGGTAAAGATAGACAGTTAGGGGAACAAGTCTTTACATGGTAAAGGTAATAAGCAACACCCACCTGGATATGTACTGGACTACAGTAAGATGACAAACACAGCATCAAATCAACTTTGGACATTTTCTGTTATTTTTATCAAGAAAGTCCACTTTCTGTTTTTCGTCAGGGATTGATTGATTGAACATTGTGGGGACGATGCAGAGACTTTTGACGAGTGGAACTGAATGGAACAAACAGTATTAACGAAACGAGACACCTTGGAATCATAGATCATGAAACACACCAGGAGGACATTTCTTTGGGCCCCGGAGTGTTGTTTCAGGTGAATGAAGAAGGAGAGGAGGAGGAAGATGAGGAGGAGGAAGAGGAAGAAGAGGAAGAGGAGGAAGATATTTCTACAGTACTAAGTAATAATGAGCTTGATTCAATCAAATCCGCATTCCGGTATTTACGCAGTAGCTGTTTATTTTACCCTTAGTCAAATGATCAAATGACATGACAGAATGGTTATAGGGGTGATGTAAACACCTACCACGGCCAGGTAGGCTCCACGGCCAGGTAGACTCCACGGCCAGGTAGACTGCACTGACAGGTAGACTCCACTGCCAGGTAGACTCCACAGCCAGGTAGACTCCACAGCCAGGTAGACTCCACTGACAGGTAGACTCCACTGACAGGTAGACTCTACTGACAGGTAGACTCCACAGCCAGGTAGACTCCACTGACAGGTAGACTCTACTGACAGGTAGACTCCACAGCCAGGTAGACTCCACTGACAGGTAGACTCCACAGCCAGGTAGACTCCACTGACAGGTAGACTCCACGGCCAGGTAGACTCCACGGCCAGGTAGACTCCACTGCCAGGTAGACTCCACTGACAGGTAGACTCCACAGCCAGGTAGACTCCACTGACAGGTAGACTCCACGGCCAGGTAGACTCCACGGCCAGGTAGACTCCACGGCCAGGTAGACTCCACGGACAGGTAGACTCCACGGCCAGGTAGACACCACGGCCAGGTAGACTCCACGGCCAGGTAGACTCCACGGCCAGGTAGACTCCACGGACAGGTAGACTCCACGGCAAGGTAGACTCCACGGCCAGGTAGACTCCACTGACAGGTAGACTCCACGGCCAGGTAGACTCCACGGCCAGGTAGACTCCACTGACAGGTAGACTCCACAGCCAGGTAGACTCTACTGACAGGTAGACTCCACAGCCAGGTAGACTCCACTGACAGGTAGACTCTACTGACAGGTAGACTCCACAGCCAGGTAGACTCCACTGACAGGTAGACTCCACGGCCAGGTAGACTCCACTGACAGGTAGACTCCACTGACAGGTAGACTCCACGGACAGGTAGACTCCACGGCAAGGTAGACTCCACTGACAGGTAGACTCCACTGACAGGTAGACTCCACAGCCAGGTAGACTCCACTGACAGGTAGACTCCACTGACAGGTAGTCTCCACGGCCAGGTAGACTGCACAGCCAGGTAGACTCCACTGACAGGTAGACTCCACGGCCAGGTAGACTCCACGGCCAGGTAGACTCCACGGCCAGGTAGACTCCACTGACAGGTAGACTCCACGGCCAGGTAGACTCCACTGACAGGTAGACTCCACTGACAGGTAGACTCCACTGACAGGTAGACTCTACTGACAGGTAGACTCCACTGGCAGGTAGACTCCACAGCCAGGTAGACTCCACTGACAGGTAGACTCCACTGACAGGTAGACTCCACTGACAGGTAGACTCCACGGCCAGGTAGACTCCACTGACAGGTAGACTCCACTGACAGGTAGACTCTACTGACAGGTAGACTCCACTGGCAGGTAGACTCCACGGCCAGGTAGACTCCACTGACAGGTAGACTCCACGGCCAGGTAGACTCCACGGACAGGTAGACTCCACGGCCAGGTAGACTCCACTGACAGGTAGACTCGACGGCCAGGTAGACTCCACAGCCAGGTAGACTCCACGGCCAGGTAGACTCCACGGCCAGGTAGACTCCACAGCCAGGTAGACTCCACTGACAGGTAGACTCCACAACCAGGTAGACTCCACGGACAGGTAGACTCCACAGCCAGGTAGACTCCACTGACAGGTAGACTCCACGGCCAGGTAGACTCCACAGCCAGGTAGACTCCACTGACAGGTAGACTCCACAACCAGGTAGACTCCACGGACAGGTAGACTCCACAGCCAGGTAGACTCCACGGACAGGTAGACTCCACGGCCAGGTAGACTCCACTGACAGGTAGACTCCACAGCCAGGTAGACTCCACAGCCAGGTAGACTCCACTGACAGGTAGACTCCACAACCAGGTAGACTCCACTGACAGGTAGACTCCACTGACAGGTAGACTCCACTGACAGGTAGACTCCACGGCCAGGTAGACTCCACGGCCAGGTAGACGCCACTGACAGGTAGACTCCACGGACAGGTAGACTCCACAACCAGGTAGACTCCACAACCAGGTAGACTCCACGGACAGGTAGACTCCACGGCCAGGTAGACGCCACTGACAGGTAGACTCCACTGACAGGTAGACTCCACAGCCAGGTAGACTCCACGGACAGGTAGACTCCACAGCCAGGTAGACTCCACTGACAGGTAGACTCCACGGCCAGGTAGACTCCACGGACAGGTAGACTCCACGGCAAGGTAGACTCCACTGACAGGTAGACTCCACGGACAGGTAGACTCCACGGCCAGGTAGACTCCACTGACAGGTAGACTCCACGGCCAGGTAGACTCCACAGCCAGGTAGACTCCACGGCCAGGTAGACTCCACAGCCAGGTAGACTCCACGGACAGGTAGACTCCACAGCCAGGTAGACTCCACGGCCAGGTAGACTCCACAACCAGGTAGACACCACAGTCAGGTAGACTCCACGGACAGGTAGACACCACAGCCAGGTAGATGCTTCCAGCTCACAGACGTGTGGGTACGTGAAGACACTGTGTAAACATTTCTAAATGCAAGTTTGATTGAATACCTGCCTAAGTGTCACTATTGGAGTGGAATTGGGAAAGGGGTTAAAAATCCCCACAGAGTTTAATAAACAACATCCATCTGGTTTTGTAGTACTATATTAGATCTGTAAGTATCTTTTTTCAGTTTTTACTACAGACTTGTGACTTTGTCTCGTCCTACGATGGCGACAAGGTCACAACAAATGTATTTTGTATTGTAGGTTTTTGTTTGTTGTTGTTGTTAAAGCTGTGTTACTGTTTTAATGTGTACAATCAAAGCAAAGTCAAATGGTTTACAGTTGACTTTTACACCCCGTTATCGACGTGTCACTCACTCACTCTGTCATGTTTTGTGTTCCTGCAGTCTCTCTCTCTCTCTATTTAACTCTATCAATCCTTACTGGGTTGCTGGACTCTCGTCTTCTCATTATCTCATAATCATAGGTGGGGCTAGGAGTATTTCCTTTCCTGACCATGTGACCTGACCAGGACCAAACTCTAAACTCCTAGCCCTAAATCCTCAGTACCAAGGCCAATACATGGCAGCCATTTTGACATGGCGGCCATTTTGAATGACCAGGTACCAACTAAGTATGATTCTGCTGCTATCAAAACACTCAACTTTTCCACCAGACAGTGATGTATACAGGTTATACTAACCAGTGTATACTACAGTGTACTACTGTAGATACTAAACAGTGTACTCCAGTGTATACTAACCAGTGTATACTACAGTGTACTCCAGTGTATACTAACCAGTGTATACTACAGTGTATTCCTGTGTATACTAAACAGTGTATACTACAGTGTACTACTGTAGATACTAAACAGTGTATACTACAGTGTACTACTGTAGATACTAAACAGTGTACTCCAGTGTATACTAACCAGTGTATACTACAGTGTACTCCAGTGTATACTAACCAGTGCATACTACAGTGTACTCCAGTGTATACTAACCAGTGTATACTACAGTGTACTCCAGTGTATACTAACCAGTGTATACTACATACTAACGAGAAAGGCCCAGTTATGACAGAAACAGATGTATGCACATAAATTGCTAGATAGAAGCAAAGTATTTGTCCCAATAAGCTTCACTAAGAGATCTCTCAACGATGAAGGAAAAGAGGAATGGAGGGAGGGAAGGAGGGAGGGAGGGATGGGGAACGGAGGGAGGGAGGGATGGAGGGAGAGAGGGATTTAGGGATGGGGAAAGGAAAGAGGGAGGGATGGGGGGGATGGAGGGGAGGGAGGGAGGGATGGAGGGATGGGGAAAGGAAGGAGGGAGGGATGGGGAACGGAGGGAGGGATGGGGAAAGGAGGGAGGGATGGATGGGGAAAGGAGGGAGGGATGGAGGAAAGGAGGGAGGGATGGATGGAGGAAAGGAGGGAGGGAAGGAGGGAGGGAGGGATGGGGAAAGGAGGGAGGGAGGGATGGGGAACAGAGGGAGGGATGGGGAAAGGAGGGAGGGAGGGATGGAGGAAAGGAGGGAGGGATGGAGGAAAGGAGGGAGGGAGGGAGGGATGGAGGAAAGGAGGGAGGGATGTGGAAAAGAGGGAGGGAGGGGTGGAGGAAAGGAGGAAGGGTTGGAGGAAAGGAGGGAGGGATGTGGAAAAGAGGGAGGGAGGGATGGAGGAAAGGAGGAAGGGATGGAGGAAAGGAGGGAGGGATGTGGAAAGGAGGGAGGGAGGGATGGTGAAAGGAGGGAGGGAGGGATGGAGGAAAGGAGGGAGGGATGGAGGAAAGGATGTGGAAAGGAGGGAGGGAGGGAGGGGGGGATGGAGGAAAGGAGGGAGGGATGGAGGAAAGGAGGGGGGGATGGAGGAAAGGAGGGAGGGATGGAGGAAAGGAGGGAGGGATGGAGGGATGGAGGAAAGGAGGGAGGGAGGGATGGAAGGAGGGAGGAAAGGAGTGAGGGATGGGATGGGGAAAGGAGTGAGGGAGGGATGGAGGAAAGGATGGAGGGATGGGGAAAGGAGGGAGGCAGGGATGGAGGAAAGGAGGGAGGGAGGGAGGAAAGGAGGGAGGAAAGGAGGGAGGGATGGAGGAAAGGAGGGGGGGATGGAGGAAAGGAGGGAGGGATGGAGGAAAGGAGGGAGGGATGGAGGAAAGGAGGGAGGGATGAGGAAAGGAGGGAGGGATGGAGGAAGGGAGGGAGGAAAGGAGGGAGGAAAGGAGGGAGGGAGGGAGGGAGGGATGGATGGAGGGAAGGAGGGAGGGATGGGATGGGGAAAGGAGTGAGGGAGGGATGGAGGAAAGGAGTGAGGGAGGGATGGGCAAAGGAGGGAGGGAGGGATGGAGGAAAGGAGGGAGGGAGGGAGGAAAGGAGGGAGGGATGGAGGAAAGGAGGGAGGGATGGAGGAAAGGAGGGGGGGATGGAGGAAAGGAGGGAGGGATGGAGGAAAGGAGGGGGGATGGAGGAAAGGAGGGGGGATGGAGGAAAGGAGGGGGGATGGAGGAAAGGAGGGAGGGAGGGAGGAAAGGAGGGAGGGATGGAGGAAAGGAGGGGGGATGGAGGAAAGGAGGGAGGCAGGGATGGAGGAAAGGAGGGAGGGAGGGAGGAAAGGAGGGAGGGATGGAGGAAAGGAGGGGGGATGGAGGAAAGGAGGGGGGGATGGAGGAAAGGAGGGGGGATGGAGGAAAGGAGGGAGGGAGGGAGGAAAGGAGGGAGGGATGGAGGAAAGGAGGGGGGATGGAGGAAAGGAGGGAGGCAGGGATGGAGGAAAGGAGGGAGGGAGGGAGGAAAGGAGGCAGGGATGGAGGAAAGGAGGGAGGGAGGGAGGAAAGGAGGGGGGGATGGAGGAAAGGAGGGGGGATGGAGGAAAGGAGGGAGGCAGGGATGGAGGAAAGGAGGGAGGGAGGGAGGAAAGGAGGGAGGGATGGAGGAAAGGAGGGGGGATGGAGGAAAGGAGGGAGGGATGGAGGAAAGGAGGGGGGATGGAGGAAAGGAGGGGGGGATGGAGGAAAGGAGGGAGGGATGGAGGAAAGGAGGGAGGGATGGAGGAAAGGAGGGGGGATGGAGGAAAGGAGGGGGGATGGAGGAAAGGAGGGAGGGATGGAGGAAAGGAGGGAGGGATGGAGGAAAGGAGGGAGGGATGGAGGAAAGGAGGGAGGGATGGAGGAAAGGAGGGAGGGAGGGAGGAAAGGAGGGAGGGATGGAGGAAAGGAGGGAGGGATGGAGGAAAGGAGGGAGGGATGGAGGAAAGGAGGGAGGGAGGGAGGAAAGGAGGGAGGGAGGGAGGAAAGGAGGGAGGGATGGAGGAAAGGAGGGGGGGATGGAGGAAAGGAGGGGGGATGGAGGAAAGGAGGGGGGGGTGGAGGAAAGGAGGGGGGATGGAGGAAAGGAGGGAGGGATGGAGGAAAGGAGGGAGGGATGGAGGAAAGGAGGGAGGGATGAGGAAGGGAGGGAGGGAGGAAAGGATGGAGGAAAGGAGGGAGGGATGGAGGAAAGGAGGGAGGGATGGAGGAAAGGAGGGAGGGTGAAGGTATTTTTCTTACTGGAATGCTCTGATTCAGTACTCGTGCAATAAGTATATGTGTGACTATTATATTTCTGTCAAGTGTCTCACTACTCAAGTTTCGCCGTATATAATGTTGACGGGGACCTATCTTTTTCAGGCACCACGGTGTTATTTTGACTGATATTGAGACCTGCCCAATGAAACGTGTCCGTTTCAAGGACCTTTGACCCAGGAATAGATACATTTTTTGTCTTGTTATGGCACAAGTAGACGATGTCATCCTTTTGTGTGTATCACAGCAATGAATGAGCAAACAAATTGTAGTATTTCCAAACAGCATCAAATAAGTATTGTTAAGTTTAGACTGTATAGTGCCTTATAATGCTTGCCTATTTTGATAAAGTTGAAGTTGTTAGTAATAATTGTATGTTATGGTATGTATGTATGTTTACTGGAATGTTCATTGCGTGTGTAATGTAAAGGATTTAGTTGTTATGGTTGTTTTTAGTATGTTACGATATGTTATGGGAGTTTATGGAAGAGTCATTAAGGAACGGGGGGGGGGGGGGGGTTCTGTTTTTCATTCACCACTTCTCTCATTCACCTTCATCTAGGCAACAAATTACCAGCCTAGTGTAATGTCTTGGTTGGTTTAAACCCCACAACAGTCAACAGCTAGCCTAGTGTAATGTCTTTGGTTTAAACCCCACAACAGTCAACAGCTAACCTAGTGTAATGTCTTAGGTTTAAACCCCACAACAGTCAACAGCTAGCCTAGTGTAATGTCTTTGGTTTAAACCCCACAACAGTCAACAGCTAGCCTAGTGTAATGTCTTTGGTTTAAACCCCACAACAGTCAACAGCTAGCCTAGTGTAATGTCTTAGGTTTAAACCCCAACATGGTCAACAGCTAACTTAGTGTAATGTCTTTGGTTTAAACCCCAACATGGTCAACAGCTAACCTAGTGTAATGTATTTGGTTTAAACTCCACCATGGTCAACAGCTAACCTAGTGTAATGTATTTGGTTTAAACCCCAACATGGTCACCAGCTAGCTAACCTAGTGTAATGTCTTTGGTTTAAACCCCAACATGGTTAACAGCTAACCTAGTGTAATGTCTTTGGTTTAAACCCCAACATGGTCAACAGCTAACCTAGTGTAATGTCTTTGGTTTAAACCCCACAACAGTCAACAGCTAACCTAGTGTAATGTCTTTGGTTTAAACCCCACAACAGTCAACAGCTAACCTAGTGTAATGTATTTGGTTTAAACCCCACATCAGTCAACAGCTAACCTAGTGTAATGTCTTTGGTTTAAACCCCAACATGGTCAACAGCTAGGACCTGAGATAAACCTCAGCATGGGATTTTAAAATAAGTGTTATCTGCACAAATCTGTTGATGAGAGTGGTTTTCTGCATCCCGTTGCACCCTATTCCTGATAGAGTGCACTACTTTTGACCAGGGGCCATAGGGCTCTGGTCTAAAGTAGTGCACTATATAGGGAATAGGGTGCCATAGGGTTCTGGTCTAAAGTAGTGCACTATATAGGGAATAGGGTGCCATTTGGGACCGAGGGGGTAGTGGCTCTTGGTATGTATTCTTGTATTCCCCTAGAGACTTCAGTTTGACTCCTGTGAAAGTTGCCAATTCCAACAGAACCCCATTATGGGTTTGGCACAGACAGAGAGAGAGAGAGAGAGAAAAAAAAACCAAGTCACAGTAATAACTTAGCTACACTTCTATATAAAGATACATGACAATGGCTTTTTACATGGTCTTCTGTTTGTAACTCTGGCCCCAGTCAAACCACCATGCTTGTGTTTTTTACATTCCATTCCAGTTGAAACCTCCCTTTTTTAATTGAAAGAAAACAGTGAAACTTCTTGTCTGACTGAGTCTGCATCCATCGCAGTATATTCTACATATGGGAACTAGGGTGCCATTTCAAACACATCCTGTGTTTAATTAGAATTACGTTGTCCGTCCGTCCCCCCCCGGCTGTCGTTGGTCATGTGACAAAGCTCCGGTTCCTATTTTTTTACTCTCTACACACTGTCCTCTATGTACGACACAGAAAAAAAAAGCATTGTTTTGGAACTCGCTCATTCATTCTTCACAACTTTGTATTGTTCCACCACCTCGCTGTACATCTTACAGTGACACGGATCGCCGGTGTGCGTCCCAAAAAATGACACCCTATTCCCTTTATAGTGCACTACTACCCATAGGCACAGGTCAAAAGTAGTGCACTATATAGGGTAATAGGGAGCCGTTTTGGGACGTAGTCGGTTGTCTTTTTATATATGCATGGTATTGGTAGCCTACCAGGACTTTTGAGACGGTCCCTTGGCAAACACCTTGATGGGAAGATTTAGCACTTTCTCTCTTTGTACTATGCACAGCTACTATACTACTACCACCTTGTTGATTCTGTTCAGACACGGGTTCAAATATACTTCAAGCGTTTGCTCTGGCCTGTCTGGAGTGCCAGATGGGCGGGGTTTGTGGGTTTTTTTTTGTGACTGTTCCATTGGTTCCGTTGCTCCAGGCAAGCTCAATCAAGCCCAGATACAGTCTTTTGAAATGATTTCCCCATGTCTGATTCTGATATCACTATCCCCCCAAACTATGTTACTTGAACTTATGTTTGTCAGATTAACTCTAGATGTTTACTACATTGTGTATATGTAAATAACACAGAACACGAAGAATAAAATCTACAAATAAAATAACTATTAAATAAATAAAAAACAGATTTTAATGAAAGCTTCTATCACGGTCACTTGTGTGTATTATGTCACCCTCTGGTCATGCTACCACTGAATAAAACTATAAACTATCACATCAATGAATAAATAAATTGTTATTTTCCCCCCCCAAATGTATCATGTGGATGAATAAAACTGGAGTTTATTAAAATAAAAAAAGAGATACATTTTAAACAGAATATGACGTGTTAAAAATGGAAATAATCAAATGACCTCCGAACTACCTGTACATGTAAACGGTTTTCTGTTTTGAGTGAAACAAGTGCTTTGCTATTTTTCTTCAGTTCCCTGCGGCGACACTGGAAAAAAAAATAAGAGGTCTGTATGAAATTCTGTTCTTTGTCGACACAAGTTTTTTTTGTTACAAATAAACTCAAGTGAAAAAAATAATAATGTTGGTGCTTCTGCTTGTGTTTAGAGGTTAGTAATGATGATGTGTGACTGTCAGAGAGGACTACGAGAAAGAGGGAGAGAGAGAGAGAATGGACCAGCATGTTTCTTTGTTCATGACAGAATGTTGTTTATTAGTTACCACCTGCAGTATTTTTCACAATTCATGGTATTGGTAGCCTACCAGGACTTTTGAGACGGTCCCTTGGCAAACACCTTGATGGGGAAGATTTAGCAAATTCTCCAAATGAAATACACAGCAGGTTTACAGTCCAACCCTCTTCCTGAAGATCTACTGTCCTGTTGGTTTACAGTCCAACCCTCTTCCTGGAGATCTACTGTCCTGTTGGTTTACAGTCCAACCCTCTTCCTGGCGATCTACTGTCCTGTAGGTTATCAGTCCAACCCTCTTCCTGGAGATCTACTGTCCTGTAGGTTTTCCGTCCAACCCTCTTCCTGGAGATCTACTGTCCTGTTGGTTTACAGTCCAACCCTCTTCCTGGAGATCTACTGTCCTGTTGGTTTACAGTCCAACCCTCTTCCTGGAGATCTACTGTCCTGTTGGTTTACAGTCCAACCCTCTTCCTGGAGATCTACTGTCCTGTAGGTTTTCAGTCCAACCCTCTTCCTGGAGATCTACTGTCCTGTAGGTTTACAGTCCAACCCTCTTCCTGGAGATCTACTGTCCTGTAAGTTTTCAGTCCAACCCTCTTCCTGGAGATCTACTGTCCTGTAGGTTTTCAGTCCAACCCTCTTCCTGGAGATGTACTGTCCTGTAGGTTATCAGTCCAACCCTCTTCCTGGAGATGTACTGTCCTGTAGGTTATCAGTCCAACCCTCTTCCTGGAGATGTACTGTCCAATTCTCCAAATGAAATATACAGCTGCTGTGATGTGCAGTGAAGTTGACTCTTCTGGGTGTTAGAGCTGATGTCTCGTAACCACGAGGTTGTGGGCTTCAACAATTATCATTGTCACATATACCAGAAGAACTGGCTGTGATATCAGAGAGGTTGTGGGCTTCAACAATTATCATTGTCACATATACCAGAAGAACTGGCTGTGATATCAGAGAGGTTGTGGGCTTCAACAATTATCATTGTCACATATACCAGAAGAACTGGCTGTGATATCAGAGAGGTTGTGGGCTTCAACAATTATCATTGTCACATATACCAGAAGAACTGGCTGTGATATCAGAGAGGTTGTGGGCTTCAACAAATATCATTGTCACCTATACCAGAAGAACTGGCTGTGATATCAGAGAGGTTGTGGGCTTCAACAATTATCATTGTCACCTATACCAGAAGAACTGGCTGTGATATCAGAGAGGTTGTGGGCTTCAACAATTATCATTGTCACATATACCAGAAGAACTGGTTGTGATATCAGAGAGGTTGTGGGCTTCAACAATTATCATTGTCACATATACCAGAAGAACTGGTTGTGATATCAGAGAGGTTGTGGGCTTCAACAATTATCATTGTCACATATACCAGAAGAACTGGTTGTGATATCAGAGAGGTTGTGGGCTTCAACAATTATCATTGTCACATATACCAGAAGAACTGGCTGTGATATCAGAGAGGTTGTGGGCTTCAACAATTATCATTGTCACATATACCAGAAGAACTGGCTGTGATATCAGAGAGGTTGTGGGCTTCAATAATTATCATTGTCACCTATACCAGAAGAACTGGCTGTGATATCAGAGAGGTTGTGGGCTTCAACAATTATCATTGTCACATATACCAGAAGAACTGGCTGTGATATCAGAGAGGTTGTGGGCTTCAACAATTATCATTGTCACCTATACCAGAAGAACTGGCTGTGATATCAGAGAGGTTGTGGGCTTCAACAATTATCATTGTCACCTATACCAGAAGAACTGGCTGTGATATCAGAGAGGTTGTGGGCTTCAACAATTATCATTGTCACATATACCAGAATAACTGGTTGTGATATCAGAGAGGTTGTGGGCTTCAACAATTATCATTGTCACATATACCAGAAGAACTGGCTGTGATATCAGAGAGGTTGTGGGCTTCAACAATTATCATTGTCACCTATACCAGAAGAACTGGCTGTGATATCAGAGAGGTTGTGGGCTTCAACAATTATCATTGTCACCTATACCAGAAGAACTGGCTGTGATATCAGAGAGGTTGTGGGCTTCAACAATTATCATTGTCACCTATACCAGAAGAACTGGCTGTGATATCAGAGAGGTTGTGGGCTTCAACAATTATCATTGTCACATATACCAGAATAACTGGTTGTGATATCAGAGAGGTTGTGGGCTTCAACAATTATCATTGTCACATATACCAGAAGAACTGGCTGTGATATCAGAGAGGTTGTGGGCTTCAACAATTATCATTGTCACATATACCAGAAGAACTGGCTGTGATATCAGAGAGGTTGTGGGCTTCAACAATTATCATTGTCACATATACCAGAAGAACTGGCTGTGATATCAGAGAGGTTGTGGGCTTCAACAATTATCATTGTCACATATACCAGAAGAACTGGCTGTGATATCAGAGAGGTTGTGGGCTTCAACAATTATCATTGTCACCTATACCAGAAGAACTGGCTGTGATATCAGAGAGGTTGTGGGCTTCAACAATTATCATTGTCACATATACCAGAAGAACTGGCTGTGATATCAGAGAGGTTGTGGGCTTCAACAATTATCATTGTCACCTATACCAGAATAACTGGCTGTGATATCAGAGAGGTTGTGGGCTTCAACAATTATCATTGTCACCTATACCAGAAGAACTGGTTGTGATATCAGAGAGGTTGTGGGCTTCAACAATTATCATTGTCACCTATACCAGAAGAACTGGCTGTGATATCAGAGAGGTTGTGGGCTTCAACAATTATCATTGTCACATATACCAGAAGAACTGGCTGTGATATCAGAGAGGTTGTGGGCTTCAACAATTATCATTGTCACATATACCAGAAGAACTGGCTGTGATATCAGAGAGGTTGTGGGCTTCAACAATTATCATTGTCACCTATACCAGAATAACTGGCTGTGATATCAGAGAGGTTGTGGGCTTCAACAATTATCATTGTCACCTATACCAGAAGAACTGGCTGTGATATCAGAGAGGTTGTGGGCTTCAACAATTATCATTGTCACCTATACCAGAAGAACTGGCTGTGATATCAGAGAGGTTGTGGGCTTCAACAATTATCATTGTCACATATACCAGAAGAACTGGCTGTGATATCAGAGAGGTTGTGGGCTTCAACAATTATCATTGTCACATATACCAGAAGAACTGGCTGTGATATCAGAGAGGTTGTGGGCTTCAACAATTATCATTGTCACCTATACCAGAATAACTGGCTGTGATATCAGAGAGGTTGTGGGCTTGGGAAGGACACATTTTGAAGACAGTTGTTCTGAATGCTAGTTTGCAACGTTGCAGATAATGGAAGAAAAATTAGGAGGAAAAACTGCTGCCAACATACTAACTCAACTCTAGCCACTTTAATAATGGAAAAATTGATGTAATAAATGTCTCCACCGGGTCTCCATCCCTGATTTACACCAGGTCTCCATCCCTGATTTACACCGGGTCTCCATCCCTGATTTACACCGGGTCTCCATCCCTGATTTACACCGGGTCTCCATCCCTGATTTACACCGGGTCTCCATCCCTGATTTACACCGGGTCTCCATCCCTGATTTACACCGGGTCTCCATCCCTGATTTACACCGGGTCTCCATCCCTGATTTACACCGGGTCTCCATCCCTGATTTACACCGGGTCTCCATCCCTGATTTACACCGGGTCTCACCGGGTCTCCATCCCTAATTTACACTGGGTCTCCATCCCTGATTTACACCGGGTCTCCATCCCTAATTTACACTGGGTCTCCATCCCTAATTTACACCGGGTCTCCATCCCTGATTTACACCGGGTCTCCATCCCTAATTTACACTGGGTCTCCATCCCTAATTTACAACGGGTCTCCATCCCTAATTTACACCGGGTCTCCATCCCTGATTTACACCGGGTCTCCATCCCTAATTTACACCGGGTCTCCATCCCTAATTTACAACGGGTCTCCATCCCTAATTTACACCGGGTCTCCATCCCTGATTTACACCGGGTCTCCATCCCTAATTTACACCGGGTCTCCATCCCTGATTTACACCGGGTCTCCATCCCTGATTTACACCGGGTCTCACCGGGTCTCCATCCCTAATTTACACCGGGTCTCCATCCCTGATTTACACCAGGTCTCCATCCCTGATTTACACTGGTTCTCCATCCCTAATTTACACTGGGTCTCCATCCCTGATTTACAACGGGTCTCCATCCCTGATTGAACTATTATTTTGTAAAAAAGACAAGCCCTGGTGATAAAAACTGCCATCGTCATGGAGACAGAGGACATGTAGGTGTAGCCCATCTATCTGAAGCTGTCTATCCCAAAATAATTTGGCATGTTGCTGCCGTGGCAACATACAATTTGTCACAATTTTTTTTTGTTTTTTTGTCCGGACAACATCAGATACATGGGCTACATAGAGTAAGACAGAGGAGCGCTGTTTCGCTTGCTCGGGTGCTTTCTCCGGGGGAAATGTCTTTCAGCCACTGGCGAATTGAAGGAAAATTGGCGGGTGCACATTGCAGTGTTCGGATATTGGAATCATTTTGGGATGAAGAACCTACTTTTTGAAGGGATTTGTTTGACGATCAGATGAAAACATAATCATGACTGGTTGTGTTCGTGACATGAAATGGTAATACATCTTTACGGTTAAATGACATATTTATTATAAAACCCTTTTTTTTTTAAATGAGCACGCAGAGGAGCAGGGGGCCTTAGACTGGCCTTAGACTGTCACTAGAGACAGGTCCGCCCCTGCCTGCACCAGACCCACCTGCTCACCCACATCTCCAGCGCCCGCATCACTCAGCCACATGGTCTCAAACTGAACCATTTCGTTTCTCTCCCGTCACCCACACATTTTCAACATTTAGATAACGAAGCGTTTCACCGTTCCATTGTATTAACTACGGAGGATTGGCTGATTTAGAGTTTTTTTAAAGTTACTTTTCTCATCAGTCATCTTTAAATAACGTTGTCGTCCAACCCATCAGATATCTCACGCCACCCATATACCATGTCTTGCAAATATGCAGACAGACGGATTAAAAGTCAAATGTACATTGTCCACCGCCCATAACTTCTGAACTTTACAGCGTTCCCAGAAGGTGTGGATTATTGAGTCATTGTTCGTTTACAGATGACTCTGCCGTTGTGCTGTAGAATTTGGTCATTTTGTCTCATGTAATAAATGCTATACATTCGTTTATACTGGATTAAACATACATTTTCGTTAACTGTAATTGTGTTAGTTATGTTCCAGCATTCCTTCCATCTTGTGCCAATATCAGTTATTTTTAAGTCTTGGTTCCAATTGTTTAAAAAAATGTACTAAGAGATTGTCAGTTGGATATGCTCTCTGCAAGGCTTTCTATATCTTATCTATCATATGATTATCCTTTTCTTACTCAAATAGGATTCCCTCAAGATTGCTGTGACGCCCAAAATACTTAAAATCCGACATTTCTTGATATGAAACTTTTAAATTGCATGATTTAGAAAATAACTATCATTGGTCAGTCCAAAATTGCTTTTTAATTCTGTCTTGGAAATACATGTATTTCCTATTACCAAGTAATTTACGGTTTCTGTTGCCTGTAGTTTTAAGGGAAAATGTATCGGTGAAATCCCGAAAAGCTATCCGGAAAGGATTGTTTCATAGGGTGATGTTTTGTAGGGAGTGATTTTGGTTCTTATAGAATGTTTCATTGTCTTCCATATTGTTGTAGTGTTCTTAACTATGACGTTGTCAATGTTCTAAATTGTATCCTTTGAAAACAGAAACGTGAAAAGGGGATGAGTATCTTCAACATGTGCCCATTGTTCCGCTTTAGCGCATTTAACTGTAAAAACCCTGGGTGGCAAATCGGTACAATTCCAAATCTGGAAGGTTAAAACCACCCTCAGATTTAGGAGGATGAAAAATTGGCTTTATTGTTCTATGAGTTTTATTAGCCCATATAGTCTTATGACGGAGTATACTTTTTTTTTTTTTTTAAAGAATGTCTTCGGTGGGGTAATTGGTGTTACCGAGAAAAAATATAACAACTTTCGGAGCCATACCATTCTGAAGAGGTTTATTCTATTAAGATTTATGGGAAGATTGTTCCATTTAATCAGATCTGCTTTCATATTGTTAAGTAATGGGATAAAGTTATCTTTATAATATATATGTTGTCACCAGGGTTGGGGAGTAACGGATTACATGTAATGGCCTTGTAATCCGTTACATGTACGGGATTACAAATAAATGTAACTGTAATCCGTTACATTACCAGAGTAAAAATATTGTAATCAGATTACAGATACTTTTGCAAAACTAGATGATTACTTTGAGGATTTGTTTTACACTTCTCTGTTTTCTCAATGACATTCAAATCAGAATTGGGGGGGAAAAAAGGCGCAAATTTCAGTTTGTTCCACCTGAGCGAGTTTGACCACAAGTCAGAGACTGCCACGATGACACACCAAATGTGTTTGATTAATCGCTGGAAAAGAGCAGAACTAGGCTTTTGTAGACTACAGTCCAAACTATGTCTTCCAATGGTGCGACTGTTGTCGGCGTTCAAAGATTATCCAACTTGAATAAACGCTTGGAGGTAAGAATGACGGCAGTGGTCTAGTCTACGGTGATACGGATATCACTTATTATTGATATGTACATAGCGCATTGATGTGAATCACACTGCTGCTCTCTCATTTAGCTATTTGCGCCTTGCGGATTGTGGTTGTTGTGGATGTCTGTTCATAAATCTAAATGTGTATTTGAACCCAATAATGGTTGAATTCTAGAAGTTTAAACTCCCTATCAATCGTTGTTTTTGGAACCAGTGGACAGACAGTGGAAAAAATGCGCTGTTGCAACAGCTGCATAGTGCGGATCCCAGCCTATGGAATAAAAGTGTGGGCTTTTATTGCTCAATCTAATTCATGCTGATCAAATATATGCATATAATGGACACGTGCTCAGTCTCGCACTTTTGATTGGTTTAAAGGGTACTATGTAGTTGCTACATCCATTTTTGGATTTATAAATTATATATATATATACACACACACACACACACACACAGTTCAAGTCGAAAGTTTACATACACCTCAGCCAAATACATTTAAACTCAGTTTTTCACAATTCCTGACATTTAATCCTAGTAAAAATTCCCTGTTTTAGGTCAGTTAGGATGACCACTTCATTTTAAGAATGTGAAATGTCAGAATAAAATTTGAGAGAATGATTTATTTCAGCTTTTATTTATTTCATCATATTCTCAGTGGGTCAGAAGTTTACATGCACTCAATGAATGTTTGGTAGCATTGCCTCTAAATTTTTTAACTTGTGTCAAACGTTTCAGGGAGCCTTCCACAAGCTTCCCACATTGAGTTGGGTGAATTTTGGCCCATTCCTCCTGACAGAGTTGGTGTAACTGAGTCAGGTTTGTAGGCCTCCTTGCTCGCACACGCTTGTTCAGTTCTGCCCACAAATTTTCTATGCGATTGAGGTCAGGGCTTTGTGATGGCCACTCCAATACCTTGACTTTGTTATCCTTAAGCCATTTTGCCACAACTTTGGAAGTATGCTTGGGGTTATTGTCCATTGAAGACCCATTTGCGACCAAGCTTTAACTTCTGATGTCTTGAGATGTTGCTTTAATATATCCACATAATTTTCCTGCCTCATGATGCCATCGATTTTGTGAAGTGCACCAGTCCCTCCTGCAGCAAACACCCCCACAACATGATGCTGCCACCACCATGCTTCACGGTTGGGATGGTGTTCTTCGGCTTGCAAGCCTCCGCATTTTTCATCTTAACATAACGATGATCATTATGGCCAACCAGTTCTAGTTTTGTTTCATCAGACCAGAGAACATTTCTCCAAAAAGTACGATCTTTGTCCCCATGTGCAGTTGCAAACTGTAGTCTGGCTTTTTTATGGTGGTTTTGGAGCAGTGGCTTCTTCCTTGCTGAGCGGCCTTTCAGGTTATGTCGATATAGGACTCGTTTTACTGTGGATATAGATACTTTTGTACCTGTTTCCTCCAGAATCTTCACAAGGTTCTTTGCTAATTCTATGGGTAACTCATCATAAGCAGGTTCATTCTAGAATTGTAATTCCTAATTATATGGCTAACCCATCATAAGCAGGTTCATGTCCATTCTAGAATTGTAATTCCTAATTCTATGGCTAACCCATCATAATAAGGTTCATGTCCATTCTAGAATTATAATTCCTAATTATATGGCTAACCCATCATAAGCAGGTTCATGTCCATTCTAGAATTGTAATTCCTAATTCTATGGGTAACTCATCATAAGCAGGTTCATTCTAGAATTGTAATTCCTAATTCTATGGCTAACCCATCATAAGCAGGTTCATGTCCATTCTAGAATTGTAATTCCTAATTCTATGGGTAACTCATCATAAGCAGGTTCATTCTAGAATTGTAATTCCTAATTCTATGGCTAACCCATCATAAGCAGGTTCATGTCCATTCTAGAATTGTAATTCCTAATTCTATGGGTAACTCATCATAAGCAGGTTAATGTCCATTCTAGTATTGTAATTCCTAATTCTATGGGGGGGGGGGGGGCGACCTCCAGGTTGAGAAGTTGCCTTCCATCCAAGAGGTTATGGGTTCAAACCCCCATCTCTTCTGCTTTAGTAGACTTTTCTGTGAACGTCGATGTCAAAAAATTACAAAAAGGAAGTGTATTGAGAGTGAAGGAGTCTATGGCTCTGGCATAAGGATCTCCTCCCCAAAGCACAGGGCTGTATTGAGAGTGAAGGAGTCTATGGCTCTGGCATAAGGATCTCCTCCCCAAAGCACAGGGCTGTATTGAGAGTGAAGGAGTCTATGGCTCTGGCATAAGGATCTCCTCCCCAAAGCACAGGGCTGTATTGAGAGTGAAGGAGTCTATGGCTCTGGCATAAGGATCTCCTCCCCAAAGCACAGGGCTGTATTGAGAGTGAAGGAGTCTATGGCTCTGGCATAAGGATCTCCTCCCCAAAGCACAGGGCTGTATTGAGAGTGAAGGAGTCTATGGCTCTGGCATAAGGATCTCCTCCCCAAAGCACAGGGCTGTAGGTTTGAACCCAGTTCTGTCTCTCTATCATGGGTTGTCTTCACACGTAGGACCCTGCTGCAGAGCCAGCCAAGGCTGCTGGGATTGGCTGTTACACATAGGACTCTGCTGCAGAGCCAGCCAAGGCTGCGGGGATTGGCTGTCACATGTAAACTGTCTGGAAGGGAGCGATAAACGTGAGTGGTCAATCCTGGGTTTTAGCCTATTAAAAATACTGAGCTTTTTCCAGACCTTTTTCTCCTGAGTACAGCAGTGGTTCAGTAGAGAAAACAACACGTCCATCCCTGTCGGTGTCCCTGCCCAGCCAGGTCAACTGTGATACGAGTCCATATTCCCTGTCAGTGTCCCTGCACAGCCAGGTCAACTGTGATACGAGTCCATATTCCCTGTCAGTGTCCCTGCACAGCCAGGTCAACTGTGATACGAGTCCATATTCCCTGTCGGTGTCCCTGCACAGCCAGGTCAACTGTGATACGAGTCCGTATTCCCTGTCGGTGTCCCTGCCCAGCCAGGTCAACTGTGATACGAGTCCGTATTCCCTGTCAGTGTCCCTGCACAGCCAGGTCAACTGTGATACGAGTCCGTATTCCCTGTCGGTGTCCCTGCCCAGCCAGGTCAACTGTGATACGAGTCCATATTCCCTGTCAGTGTCCCTGCACAGCCAGGTCAACTGTGATACGAGTCCGTATTCCCTGTCGGTGTCCCTGCACAGCCAGGTCAACTGTGATACGAGTCCGTATTCCCTGTCGGTGTCCCTGCCCAGCCAGGTCAACTGTGATACGAGTCCATATTCCCTGTCAGTGTCCCTGCACAGCCAGGTCAACTGTGATACGAGTCCATATTCCCTGTCAGTGTCCCTGCACAGCCAGGTCAACTGTGATACGAGTCCGTATTCCCTGTCAGTGTCCCTGCACAGCCAGGTCAACTGTGATACGAGTCCGTATTCCCTGTCAGTGTCCCTGCACAGCCAGGTCAACTGTGATACGAGTCCGTATTCCCTGTCGGTGTCCCTGCCCAGCCAGGTCAACTGTGATACGAGTCCATATTCCCTGTCAGTGTCCCTGCCCAGCCAGGTCAACTGTGATACGAGTCCATATTCCCTGTCGGTGTCCCTGCCCAGCCAGGTCAACTGTGATACGAGTCCGTATTCCCTGTCGGTGTCCCTGCACAGCCAGGTCAACTGTGATACGAGTCCGTATTCCCTGTCGGTGTCCCTGCCCAGCCAGGTCAACTGTGATACGAGTCCATATTCCCTGTCAGTGTCCCTGCACAGCCAGGTCAACTGTGATACGAGTCCGTATTCCCTGTCAGTGTCCCTGCACAGCCAGGTCAACTGTGATACGAGTCCATATTCCCTGTCAGTGTCCCTGCACAGCCAGGTCAACTGTGATACGAGTCCGTATTCCCTGTCAGTGTCCCTGCACAGCCAGGTCAACTGTGATACGAGTCCGTATTCCCTGTCAGTGTCCCTGCACAGCCAGGTCAACTGTGATACGAGTCCGTATTCCCTGTCAGTGTCCCTGCACAGCCAGGTCAACTGTGATACGAGTCCGTATTCCCTGTCGGTGTCCCTGCCCAGCCAGGTCAACTGTGATACGAGTCTGTATTCCCTGTCGGTGTCCCTGCACAGCCAGGTCAACTGTGATACGAGTCCGTATTCCCTATCGGTGTCCCTGCACAGCCAGGTCAACTGTGATACGAGTCCGTATTCCCTGTCGGTGTCCCTGCCCAGCCAGGTCAACTGTGATACGAGTCCGTATTCCCTGTCGGTGTCCCTGCACAGCCAGGTCAACTGTGATACGAGTCCAACAGTGAGCGGCCACTAGGGGCAACAGTGAGCGGCCACTAGGGGCAACAGTGAGCGGCCACTAGGGGCAACAGTGAGCGGCCACTAGGGGCAACAGTGAGCGGCCACTAGGGGCAACAGTGAGCGACCACTAGTGGCAACAGTGAGCGGCCACTAGGGGCAACAGTGAGCGATGTTACCTTCAAAGTAGGTTTTAATCTGCCTCTGATTCCAAAAGTTGCACGTTTGAATCCAGCAATTTAAAGTTGTTTTTGATATTTTTTGTTTTAAACCTATGCCAAACATTAACCCTTACCATTCGGAGTTATTGCCCCAACTTAAACATAACATAAAACATTTAGAGTTAATGCCTAACGTTAATATCCTGAAACACTTTGAAATTTGAGAAACATCTGTGAGAGCTGGAACCACACTCATCAACCCTGTCCCGGCAACCCTACACTTCAAAACAAAAAGCCAATAGCTCCTTTACACCTGGAGCAGATCTCTGACGACATTTATCATGAAGAAATGGGGAGGGGCCAAAAATGACAAGCTCAAGACTTGAACCTAGCTTGAGAGTGAGTGACAGCCTCAGGACTCTGGCATCTCTGTCTGGGGGTGCTCCATAAGAAAGGAGTTGTAGGCTCCAACCCTGAGCAAGGCTCTCTGGAGCATGGTTGGAGGTTCTAACCCCAGTCAAGGCTCTGGAGCACGATTGTAGGTTCTAACCCCAGTCAAGGCTCTGGAGTATAGTGTTAGGTTCTAACCCCAGTCAAGGCTTTGGAGCACGATTGTAGGTTCTAACCCCAGTCAAGGCTCTGGAGTATAGTGTTAGGTTCTAACCCCAGTCAAGGCTCTGGAGCTCACTCCTGCCTCGTCAAATCATTCTACTATACAACACGCTCACTCCTGCCTCATCAAATCATTCACTCTACCTATACAACACGCTCACTCCTGCCTCGTCAAATCATTCACTCTACCTTTACAACATCACGCTCACTCCTGCCTCATCAAATCATTCATTCTACTATACAACATCACGCTCACTCCTGCCTCATCAAATCATTCATTCTACTATACATCACGCTCACTCCTGCCTCATCGCTCACTCCTGCCTCATCGCCCACTCCTGCCTCATCAAATTATTCATTCTACCTATACAACACGCTCACTCCTGCCTCATCGCTCACTCCTGCCTCATCGCTCACTCCTGCCTCATCAAATCATTCATTCTACCTATACAACACGCTCACTCCTGCCTCATCGCTCACTCCTGCCTCATCGCTCACTCCTGCCTCATCAAATCATTCATTCTACTATACAACACGCTCACTCCTGCCTCATCAAATCATTCATTCTACCTATACAACACGCTCACTCCTGCCTCGTCAAATCATTAATTCTACCTATACAACACGCTCACTCCTGCCTCATCAAATCATTCACTCTACCTATACAACACGCTCACTCCTGCCTCATCAAACCATTCATTCTACTATACAACACGCTCACTCCTGCCTCATCAAATCATTCACTCTACTATACATCATGCTCACTCCTGCCTCGTCAAATCATTAATTCTACTATACAACACGCTCACTCCTGCCTCATCAAATCATTAATTCTACTATACAACAACACGCTCACTCCTGCCTCATCAAATCATTCATTCTACTATACAACACGCTCACTCCTGCCTCATCAAATCATTCACTCTACCTATACAACACGCTCACTCCTGCCTCGTCAAATCATTCATTCTACTATACAGCACGCTCACTCCTGCCTCGTCAAATCATTCATTCTACTATACAGCACGCTCACTCCTGCCTCGTCAAATCATTCATTCTAGTATACAGCACGCTCACTCCTGCCTCATCAAATCAATAATTCTACTATACAACAACACGCTCACTCCTGCCTCATCAAATCATTCATTCTACTATACAACAACACGCTCACTCCTGTCTCGTCAAATCATTCATTCTACCTATACAACACGCTCACTCCTGCCTCATCAAATCATTCATTCTACCTATACAACACGCTCACTCCTGCCTCGTCAAATCATTCACTCTACCTATACAACACGCTCACTCCTGCCTCGTCAAATCATTCACTCTACTATACAACACGCTCACTCCTGCCTCGTCAAATCATTAATTCTACCTATACAACACGCTCACTCCTGCCTCGTCAAATCATTCATTCTACCTATACAACACGCTCACTCCTGCCTCATCAAATCATTCATTCTACTATACAACACGCTCACTCCTGCCTCGTCAAATCATTCATTCTGACTATACAACAACACGCTCACTCCTGCCTCATCAAATCATTCATTCTACCTATACAACACGCTCACTCCTGCCTCATCGCTCACTCCTGCCTCGTCAAATCATTCACTCTACCTATACAACACGCTCACTCCTGCCTCGTCAAATCATTCACTCTACTATACAACACGCTCACTCCTGCCTCGTCAAATCATTAATTCTACCTATACAACACGCTCACTCCTGCCTCGTCAAATCATTCATTCTACCTATACAACACGCTCACTCCTGCCTCATCAAATCATTCATTCTACTATACAACACGCTCACTCCTGCCTCGTCAAATCATTCATTCTGACTATACAACAACACGCTCACTCCTGCCTCATCAAATCATTCATTCTACCTATACAACACGCTCACTCCTGCCTCGTCGCTCACTCCTGCCTCGTCGCTCACTCCTGCCTCGTCGCTCACTCCTGCCTCGTCAAATCATTCATTCTACTATACAACAACACGCTCACTCCTGCCTCATCGCTCCCTCCTGCCTCATCGCTCCCTCCTGCCTCATCGCTCCCTCCTGCCTCATCGCTCCCTCCTGCCTCGTCAAATCATAACAAACAAAGCAGGACATGGAAGTTATTTATTGGTTTCCTTACAGCAGTTAGCAATACTTTAACTTTTTTGAAAGGCCCCAAAAATAAATACAAATATTAAATTAAATAATTAGATCACCGTGTTTTTATTCAACACAGCGACAGTAGCAACTCTGGTTGCTTCCTCTTCTCGTCTCCTTTTTCCTCAACCCCCTCGACTTAATCTGCACTGATCTGGCAAGACCCAGACAAATTAAAGCAATGTCAAAAACGGTCCGATGTCTTTCGCGTGTTCGCCTTCGCCTGTCCAGTCCTTTCGGGGTCAGTGTGAAATGGAGGATACAAGGAAAGGAGACGAGTATACAAGGAAATGAGGAGAGGAAGCCGCTCTGAGAGTATGGAGACGCGGCCGAGGAGAAGAAGTAGCAGAAGACAGCTGACATGCGGAGAGGGAAAACACTGGGACAGCCTCCCAAATAGCACCTTATTCCCTTATAGAAGTGCACTACTTTTAAACCAGGGCCCAGTATATAGGGAATAGGGTGCCATTTGGGCCACAGGCTGGGACTGGGGATGCATTCATATTAAAAAATAAATCCTCATGTAGATACAACAGATTCCAAATCCTCATGTGGATACAACAGATTCCAAATCCTCATGTAGACACAACAGATTCCAAATCCTCATGTAGACACAACAGATTCCAAATCCTCATGTAGACACAACAGATTCCAAATCCTCATGTAGACACAACAGATTCCAAATCCTCATGTAGATACAACAGATTCCTAATCCTCATGTAGACACAACAGATTCCAAATCCTCATGTAGATACAACAGATTCCAAATCCTCATGTAGCTACAACAGATTCCAAATCCTCATGTAGACACAACAGATTCCAAATCCTCATGTAGATACAACAGATTCCAAATCCTCATGTAGACACAACAGATTCCAAATCCTCATGTAGACACAACAGATTCCAAATCCTCATGTAGACACAACAGATTCCAAATCCTCATGTAGATACAACAGATTCCAAATCCTCATGTAGCTACAACAGATTCCAAATCCTCATGTAGATACAACAGATTCCAAATCCTCATGTAGATACAACAGATTCCAAATCCTCATGTAGATACAACAGATTCCAAATCCTCATGTAGATACAACAGATTCCAAATCCTCATGTAGACACAACAGATTCCAAATCCTCATGTAGATACAACAGATTCCAAATCCTCATGTAGACACAACAGATTCCAAATCCTCATGTAGATACAACAGATTCCAAATCCTCATGTAGATACAACAGATTCCAAATCCTCATGTAGATTACAACAGATTCCAAATCCTCATGTAGATACAACAGATTCCAAATCCTCATGTAGATACAACAGATTCCAAATCCTCATGTAGATACAACAGATTCCAAATCCTCATGTAGATACAACAGATTCCAAATCCTCATGTAGATACAACAGATTCCAAATCCTCATGTAGATACAACAGATTCCAAATCCTCATGTAGATACAACAGATTCCAAATCCTCATGTAGATACAACAGATTCCAAATCCTCATGTAGATACAACAGATTCCAAATCCTCATGTAGACACAACAGATTCCAAATCCTCATGTAGATTACAACAGATTCCAAATCCTCATGTAGATACAACAGATTCCAAATCCTCATGTAGATACAACAGATTCCAAATCCTCATGTAGACACAACAGATTCCAAATCCTCATGTAGACACAACAGATTCCAAATCCTCATGTAGATACAACAGATTCCAAAACGTTACTGTATTGTAGTCTTGTTTAGAAGTAGAAGAAGCTCCGTTTGTTTTTGTAAATATACAAAGAAAAACATGTTTGTCTTTTTATTATAAAAAAAAAAAAATGCAACTCAGGTGACAAATATTTGTTGTTGTTGTTTTGAATTCCCTGACTTATGAGAAAGCACTGGGTAACCACCACAACGCGCATGATAACCTTTCTTCAGGACGATACAGTCCAATCAAAATGGTCCTCTGCCCAGCCCTCTTTCCTACCCCCCCCCCCCCCCCCCCCCCCCCGACACACACACACAGCTACACCCACGCACACATACATCAGTGCATTCATTTGTCATCACTCCATCCACCTCTCCACCCCTCTATCATTTCCCTTTAGGGCTGCGGGGCTCCCATGTGCTCTGGCTGGCGGTAAGGAGGCCTGGGAGGGCCACATAGTCTTTCTGGAAACGGGAGTTGGGCGTTCTCTGTCTCTTCCTCTCTCCCTGGGTCGTGAAGAAGGCGTCCTGGAAACGCATGCTGGATGCCGTCGACTGGAGAGAAGGAGAGAGGAGAGAAGGAGATAAACATACAGGTACAAATGTGGTACATAGAGTCAGAGTCCATACAGTCAGTCTAGTACCATAGATAGTCAGTCTAGTATAGTATATACAGTCAGTCTAGTATAGTAGTATAGTATATAGATCAGAGTCTATACAGTCAGTCTAGTATAGTAGATACAGTCAGTCTAGTATAGTAGATACAGTCAGTCTAGTATAGTAGATACAGTCAGTCTAGTATAGTAGTATAGTATATAGATCAGAGTCTATACAGTCAGTCTAGTATAGTAGATACAGTCAGTCTAGTATAGTAGATACAGTCAGTCTAGTATAGTAGATACAGTCAGTCTAGTATAGTAGTATAGTATATAGATCAGAGTCTATACAGTCAGTCTAGTACCGTAGATACAGTCAGTCTAGTATAGTAGATACAGTCAGTCTAGTATAGTAGATACAGTCAGTCTAGAATAGTAGATACAGTCAGTCTAGAATAGTAGATACAGTCAGTCTAGTATAGTAGATACAGTCAGTCTAGTATAGTAGACACAGTCAGTTAGTATAGTAGATCTGGTCAGTCTAGTATGGTGTCCTTTGACAGCTCTTTGGTCTTGGCCATAGTGGAGTTTGTAGTGTGACTGTTTGAGGTTGTGGACAGGTGTCTTTTATACTGATAACAAGTTCAAACAGGTGCCATTAATACAGGTAACAAGTAAAGGACAGAGGAGCCTCTTAAAGAAGAAGTTACAGGTCTGTGAGAGCCAGAAATATTGCTTGTTTGTAGGTGACCAAATACTTATTTTCCACCATAATTTGCAAATAAATTCATTAAAAATCCTACAATGTGATTTTCTGGATTTTTGTTCTCATTTTGTCTGTCATAGTTGAAGTGTACCTATGATGAAAATTACAGGCCTCTCTCATATTTTTAAGTGGGAGAACTTGCACAATTGGTGGCTGACTAAATACTTTTTTGCCCCACTGTAGATCAATCCATACAGTGAGTCAAGTATAGTATATAGATCTGAGTCCATAGTCAGTCTAGTATAGTAGATACAGTCAGTCTAGTATAGTAGTATAGTATATAGATCTGAGTCCATAGTCAGTCTAGTATAGTATATACAGTCAGTCTAGTATAGTAGTATGGTATATAGATCCGAGTCCATTCAGTCAGTCTAGTAGATACAGTCAGTCTAGTATAGTATATAGATCAGAGTCTATACAGTCAGTCTAGTATAGTATATAGATCAGAGTCTATACAGTCTGTCTAGTATAGTAGATACAGTCAGTCTAGTATAGTAGATACAGTCAGTCTAGTATAGTAGATACAGTCAGTCTAGTATAGTAGATACAGTCAGTCTAGTATAGTAGATACAGTCAGTCTAGTATAGTAGATACAGTCAGTCTAGTAGATACAGTCAGTCTAGTATAGTAGATACAGTCAGTCTAGTAGATACAGTCAGTCTAGTATAGTAGTATAGATCAGAGTCCATACAGTCAGTCTAGTATAGTAGATACAGTCAGTCTAGTATAGTAGTATAGATCAGAGTCCATACAGTCAGTCTAGTATAGTATATAGATCAGAGTCCATAGTCAGTCTAGTATAGTATATAGATCAGAGTCTATACATTCTAGTATAGTATATATCTATATCTATCCACATACTTTTGGTCATGTAGTGTATAATAGCATCGTATCACACTATAAACAACACAGGACCACACAGGCCAGTAGATGTTCAGCGAGGGCAGTACTTACGAGTCGCCCTTTCACCTTTTTGGGAAGGTCTTCATCCAGAGTATAGACATCCTCTCGCTTAGCTACCACCTGGGAACCATCCTCAAACTCCACCTGGGAAACCACACACACACACATACATACATACATGACACAGACACACACACACATACACAGACACACATACATACATACACACACACACACACAGACATACATACATACATACATACATACATACATGACACAGACACAGACCTTAATACACATCAATGTATTCTGTGGATATTATATAATCCAGTTATATTCAGTTTCTGTCCATAAATGTGATACATTTCTACACACTCTTCCTCATGGTTAGATGAAATGTTGATTTAATATCTGACCACTACTTAATACTAATGTTAAGTTACTATCAAAGCTATTAAACCTTGTGTCTATCCATCTACCTATTAAAGTTATTAAATATGATTAAACCTCCATCTACCTCTTAAAGTTATTAAATATGATTAAACCTCCATCTACCTCTTAAAGTTATTAAATATGATTAAACCTCCATCTACCTATTAAAGTTATTAAACCTCCATCTACCTATTAAAGTTATTACATATGATTAAACCTCCATCTACCTATTAAAGTTATTACATATGATTAAACCTCCATCTACCTCTTAAAGTTATTACATATGATTAAACCTCCATCTACCTCTTAAAGCTATTAAAAGGACAATTTACACATTATAAAACCTCCCATCTGGCATCACTGAGCAGTACCTGCATCAGAGAGTGGTTTAGGCATACCTTAACCCACCCCTCTCCACCTTAACCCACCCCTCTCCACCTTAACCCACCCCTCTCCACCTTAACCCACCCCTCTCCACCTTAACCCACCCCTCTCCACCTTAACCCACCCCTCTCCACCTTAATCCACCTTAACCCACCCGTCTCCACCTTAACCCACCCCTCTCCCCACCTTTCTCCACCTTTCTCCACCTTAACCCACCCCTCTCCACCTTAACCCACCCCTCTCCACCTTAACCCACCCCTCTCCACCTCTCTCCCCACCTTTCTCCACCTTAATCCACCTTAACCCACCCGTCTCCACCTTAACCCACCCCTCTCCACCTTAACCCACCCCTCTCCACCTTAACCCACCCCTCTCCACCTTAACCCACCCCTCTCCACCTCTCTCCCCACCTCTCTCCACCTTAATCCACCTTAACCCAACTCTCCACCTTAACCCACCTCTCTCCACCTCTCTCTCCACCTTAACCCACCTCTCTCTCCACCTTAACCCACCTCTCTCTCCACCTTAACCCACCTCTCTCCACATTAACCCACCTCTCTCCACATTAACTCACCTCTCTCCACCTTAACCAACCTCAACCCACCTCTCTCTCCACCTTAAGCCACCTCTCCACCTCAACCCACCTCTCTCCACCTCAACCCACCTCTCTCCACCTTAACCCACCTCTCGCCACCTCAACCCACCTCTCGCCACCTTAACTCACCTCTCTCCACCACTCTCCACCTTAACCCACCTCTCGCCACCTCTCTCCACCTCAACCCACCTCTCTCCACTTCTCTCCACCTCAACCCACCTCGTCCTTTCAACCCACCTCGTCACCTTAACCCACCTCTCGCCACCTCTCTCCACCTTAACCCATCTCTCTCCACCTTAACCCACCTCTCTCCACCTTAATCCACCTCTCTCCACCTCAACCCACCTCTCTCCACCTCAACCCACCTCTCTCCACCTCAACCCACCTCTCGCCACCACTCTCCACCTTAACCCACCTCTCGCCACCTCTCTCCACCTCAACCCACCTCTCTCCACTTCTCTCCACCTTAACCCACCTCTCTCCACCTTAACCCACCTCTCTCCACCTTAACCCACCTCTCTCCACCTCAACCCACCTCTCTCCACCTCAACCCACCTCTCTCCACCTCTCTCCACCTCTCTCCACTTCTCTCCACCTCGTCACCTCAACCCACCTCGTCCCCTCAACCCACCTCGTCACCTCAACCCACCTCTCCCCACCTTAACCCAACTCTCGTCAACTCTCCCAACCTCTCTCCAACTTAACCCACCTCTCGTCAGCTCAACCTACCTCTCTCCACCTTAACCCACCTCTCTCCACCTCTTTCCACCTTAACCCACCTCTCTCCACCTCTCGCCACCTCAACCCACCTCTCTCCACCTTAACCCAACTCTCGTCACCTCAACCCAACTCTCTCCACCTCTCGCCACCTCAACCCAACTCTCGTCACCTCAACCCAACTCTCTCCACCTTAACCCAACTCTCGTCAACTCTCCCAACCTCTCTCCAACTCTCCCAACCTCTCTCCAACTTAACCCACCTCTCGTCAGCTCAACCTACCTCTCTCCACCTTAACCCACCTCTCTCCACTTCTCTCCATCTCAACCCACCTCTCTCCACCTCAACCCAACTCTCTCCACCTCAACCCAACTCTCTCCACCTCAACCCAACTCTCTCCACCTCAACCCAACTCTCTCCACCTCAACCCAACTCTCTCCACCTCAACCCAACTCTCTCCACCTCAACCCAACTCTCTCCACCTCAACCCAACTCTCTCCACCTCAACCCAACTCTCTCCACCTCAACCCAACTCTCTCCACCTCAACCCAACTCTCCACCTCAACCCAACTCTCCACCTCAACCCAACTCTCCACCTCAACCCAACTCTCCACCTCAACCCAACTCTCTCCACTTCTCTCCACCTTAACCCACCTCTCTCCACCTCAACCCACCTCTCGCCACCTCAATCCCCTCTCTACCTTAACCCACCTCAACCCACCTCCCTCCACTTCTCTCCACCTTAACCCACCTCTCTCCACCTCAACCCCCTCTCTACTTTAACCCACCTCTCTCCACCTCAACCCCCTCTCTACTTTAACCCACCTCTCTCCACCTCAACCCACCTCAACCCAACTCTCTCCACCTCAACCCACCTCTCCACCTCTCCACCTCAACCCAACTCTCTCCACTTCTCTCCACCTTAACCCACCTCTCTCCACCTCAACCCACCTCTCTCCACCTCAATCCCCTCTCTACCTTAACCCACCTCTCTCCACCTCAACCCACCTCAACCCAACTCTCTCCACCTCAACCCACCTCTCTCCACCTCTCCACCTCAACCCAACTCTCTCCACTTCTCTCCACCTTAACCCACCTCTCTCCACCTCAACCCACCTCTCTCCACCTCAACCCACCTCTCTCCACCTCAACCCACCTCTCTCCACTTCTCTCCACCTTAACCCACCTCTCTCCACCTCAACCCCCTCTCTACTTTAACCCACCTCTCTCCACCTCAACCCCCTCTCTACTTTAACCCACCTCTCTCCACCTCAACCCACCTCAACCCAACTCTCTCCACCTCAACCCACCTCTCTCCACCTCTCTCCACCTCAACCCACCTCTCTCCAACCCAACCCACCTCTCTCCACCTCGTCACCTCAACCCACCTCGTCCCCTCAACCCACCTCGTCCCCTCAACCCACCTCGTCACCTCAACCCATCTCTCCCCACCTTAACCAAACTCTCGTCAACTCTCCCAACCTCTCTCCAACTTAACCCACCTCTCGTCAGCTCAACCTACCTCTCTCCACCTTAACCCACCTCTCTCCACCTCTCTCCACCTCTTTCCACCTTAACCCACCTCTCTCCACCTCTCGCCACCTCAACCCACCTCTCTCCACCTTAACCCAACTCTCGTCACCTCAACCCAACTCTCTCCACCTTAACCCAACTCTCGTCAACTCTCCCCACCTCTCTCCACCTTAACCCACCTCTCGCCACCTCAACCCATCTCTCTCCACCTCAACCCACCTCTCTCCACCTCAACCCACCTCTCGCCACCTCAACCCACCTCTCTCCACCTCAACCCACCTCTCTCCACCTCAACCCACCTCTCTCCACCTCAACCCACCTCTCTCCACCTCTCTCCACCTCAACCCACCTCTCTCCACTTCTCTCCACCTCAACCCACCTCTCTCCACTTCTCTCCACCTCAACCCATCTCTCCACCTCAACCCATCTCTCTCCACCTCTCTCCACCTCAACCCACCTCTCTCCACTTCTCTCCACCTCTCTCCACCTCTCTCCACCTCTCTCCACCTCAATCCCCTCTCTACCTTAACCCACCTCAACCCACCTCTCCACCTTAACCCACCTCTCTCCACCTCAACCCCCTCTCTACTTTAACCCACCTCAACCCACCTCTCGCCACCTCAACCCACCTCTCTCCACTTCTCTCCACCTCAACCCACCTCTCTCCACTTCTCTCCACCTCAACCCACCTCTCTCCACCTCAACCCACCTCTCTCCACTTCTCTCCACCTCAACCCACCTCTCTCCACCTCAACCCACAACTCTCCACTTCTCTCCACCTCAACCCACAACTCTCCACCTCAACCCACAACTCTCCACCTTAACCCACCTCTCTCCACCTTAACCCACCTCTCTCCACCTTAACCCACCTCTCTCCACCTTAACCCACCTATCTCCACCTTAACCCATCTCTCTCCACCTTAACCCATCTCTCCACCTTAACCCATCTCTCGCCACCTCAACCCACCTCTCCCCACCTCTCTCCACCTAAACGTGTGGAGGAAGTTTTTTTTCCCCCGTTAACACTTTTCTAAACCGTCGTCACAGAGCAGCCCCCCGTGCGTCAGAGGCAGTTGTGCAACATAACACGCGTTCCCACAGAGAGAGAACTAAACCAAACTGGAGACTTAAGTGGTTGTTTCTCCACCATCTTTACTTGGTGAATATTTCATCATGTTTAAATAATGCAGATCATCGCCACCTCATTCTCCTCCATCATCTCTCACGCACTCCCTCTCTCTCTCGCCATCTCTCTCCATCTGTTTTCTCAATCCTCTCCCTCTCTTTGCCAGTCTCTCTCTCTCTCTCTACATAGAACTTACAGACTGGTTAAAGTCACTGAGTTCAGGGGACTAAAGATGACAAAAGTTGAGTGAGTTCCGTTTACTGCCCTGTGTCCTGTCCTGGTTCTGGTTCTGGTCTAACACCTGTATGTAACGGCTGCAGTGTGTCCTGTCTTGGTTCTGGTTCTGGTCTAACACCTGTATGGGTGCAGTGTGTCCTGTCTTGGTTCTGGTTCTGGTCTAACACCTGTATGTAATGGTTGCAGTGTGTCCTGTCTTGGTTCTGGTTCTGGTCTAACACCTGTATGGGTGCAGTGTGTCCAGTCTTGGTTCTGGTTCTGGTCTAACACCTGTATGGGTGCAGTGTGTCCTGTCTTGGTTCTGGTTCTGGTCTAACACCTGTATGTAACGGCTGCAGTGTGTCCTGTCTTGGTTCTGGTTCTGGTCTAACACCTGTATGGGTGCAGTGTGTCCAGTCTTGGTTCTGGTTCTGGTCTAACACCTGTATGTAACAGCTGCAGTGTGTCCTGTCTTGGTTCTGGTTCTGGTCTAACACCTGTATGTAATGGTTGCAGTGTGTCCTGTCTTGGTTCTGGTTCTGGTCTAACACCTGTATGGCTGCAGTGTGTCCTGTCTTGGTTCTGGTTCTGGTCTAACACCTGTATGGGTGCATTGTGTCCTGTCTTGGTTCTGGTTCTGGTCTAACATCTGTATGTAACAGCTGCAGTGTGTCCTGTCTTGGTTCTGGTTCTGGTCTAACACCTTTAAGTAATGGCTGCAGTGTGTCACGAAAGTCAAATAAGTGTATGTGTGTCCAGGACGCAGCAATTGGACCATGAAGGCCTGATTCACGCAGTCTCCTCTGAACAGTTGATGTTGAGATGTGTCTGTTTTTTAGAACTCTGTGAAGCATTTATTTGGGCTGCAGTCTGAGGTGCCGTTACTTCTAATAAACGTATCCTCTGCAGCAGAGGTAACTCTGGGTCTTCCTTTCCTGTGCCGGTCCTCATGAGAGCCAGTTTCATCATAGCGCTTGATGGTTTTTGCGACTGCACTTGAAGAAACTTTCAAAGTTCTTAATTTTCTGAACTGACTGACCTTCATGTCTTAAAGTAATGATGGACTGTCGTTTCTCTTTGCTGATTTGAGCTGTTCTTGCCATAATATGGACTTGCGTCTTTTACCAAATAGGGCTGTCTTCTGTATACCACCCGTAACAGATTGGCTCAAACGCATTAACCTCACAAGGGGTAGGGGGCACTATTTTCACCTCCGGATGAAAAGCGTGCCCAAAGTAAACTGCCTGCTACTCAGGCCCAGAAGCTAGGATATGTATACAATTAGTATATTTGGATAGAAAACACTCCAAAGTTTCTAAAACTGTTATAATAATGTCTGTGAGTATAACATAACTGAAATGGCAGGTGAAAACCTGAGAAAAATCCATTCAGGAAGTGGGATTTTTTTATGTTTGTAGTTTTCCATTGACTTAGGACTCAAATTGCACTTCCTATGGCTTCCACTAGAAGATGTCTTTAGAAATTGTTTCAGGCTTGTATTCTGAAAAATGAGGGAGTAAGAGCAGTCTGAATGAGTGGACACTGCCGTGTCCCAGAGGTTTTTCATGCACGCGACTGAGAGCCTTTCTTGTTTTCCTTTTATATTGACGAAGCTTTTGTCCGGTTGAAATATTGTTGATTATTATGACGAAAAAACAACCTGAGGATTGATTATAAACATTGTTTGACATGTTTCTAACGAACTTTACTGATACTTTTCGGATTTTTCGTTTGACTGTTGTGGATATAAAGAGGTACTTTATCGAATAAAACAAACATTTACTGAGTAAATGGGAATCTTGTGAGTGCGCAACCATATGAAGATCATCAAAGGTAAGTGATTCATTTTATCACTTCTGACTTGTGTATCTCCTCTACTTGGCTGGTAACTGTTTGTAATGACTTGTCTGATGGGCGCTGTTCTCAGATAATAGCATGGTTTTCTTTCGCCGTAAAGCCTTTTTGAAATCTGATACCGCGGTTGGATTAACAAGAAGTTAATCATTAAACCGATGTATAACACTTGCATGTTATTAATTTTTATAATGAGTATTTCTGTTTTTGCAATTTCACTGGATGTTGGCCAGGTGGGACGCTACCGTCCCACACCCCCTAGAGAGGTTAAGGAAAAAAATTCCACAAATTCACTTTTAACAAGGGATACCTGTTAATTGAAATGCATTCCAGGTGGGACTACCATGAAGCTGGTTGAGAGAATGCCATGAGTGTGCAAAGCTGTCATCGAGGCAAAGGGTAACTACTTTGAAGAATCTCAAATATAACATATTTTGATTTGTTTAAAAAACGTTTGGTTACTACATGATTCCATATGTGTTATTTCATAGTTCTGATGTCTTCACTATTATTCTACAATGTAGAACATAGTCCAAATAAAGAAACCCTTGAATGAGTAGGTGTGTCCAAACTTTTGACTGGTACTGTGTGTGTGTGTGTGTGTGTGTGTGTGTGTGTGTGTGTGTGTGTGTGTGTGTGTGTATATGTGTGTATATGTGTGTGTGTCTGTATCTGTGTGTGTGTGTGTGTGTATCTGTGTGTGTGTGTATCTGTGTGTGTGTGTGTGTGTACCTGGTACATATGCGAGGTGTTGGATCCCTGGTATTTGGCTCCATAGAAGAGTCCATCAGGCCACTTCACCTGGACAGCCTCCCCTACTTCTGGAGGACCGAGACAGGCACAGTCCCGGCTCTGGGAGGACAGGAGAGAGGAGCTCAATGGGGTGTCCCTCCTCACCATTATGTCCTCTGGGTGGGGTGTGTGTGTGTGTGTGTGTGTCCCTCCTCACCACTATGTCCTCTGGGTGGGTGTGTGTGTGTGTGTGTGTGTGTGTGTCCCTCCTCACCACTGTGTCCTCTGGGTGGGTGTGTGTGTGTGTGTGTGTATCCCTCCTCACCACTATGTCCTCTGGGGGTGTGTGTGTGTGTGTGTGTGTGTGTGTGTCTGTCTATCCCTCCTCACCACTATGTCCTCTGGGTAGGTGTCGTTGCTGAAGGATCCGTCATCAAACATGACCTCATAGAAAGTCTGGGAGGTCACCTGGGTGACCTTTGAACTGTAGTACCGCAGGTTCTTGTGTTTGGAGATGACGGTCTGACCCAGGACGATGTCCTTCTGAAACGCTGCACGCTGCTGAGAGAGAGAGACAGAGACAGAGAGACAGAGAGAGAGAGATGGAAGGAAAGAGAGATATCACCGTCTGGCTGAGGATAAAACACCAGAGTATGTCACTAGCAGAAAGTTATATTTGTAACCAAGCCTCAAAGCTCCATGGTAACCAAGCCTCAAAGCTCCATGGTAACCAAGCCTCAAAGCTCCATGGTAACCAAGGCTCAAAGCTCCATGGTAACCAAGCCTCAAAGCTCCATGGTAACCAAGCCTCAAAGCTCCATGGTAACCAAGCCTCAAAGCTCCATGGTAACCAAGCCTCAAAGCTCCATGGTAACCAAGCCTCAAAACTCCATGGTAACCAAGGCTCAAAGCTCCATGGTAACCAAGGCTCAAAGCTCCATGGTAACCAAGCCTCAAAGCTCCATGGTAACCAAGCCTCAAAGCTCCATGGTAACCAAGCCTCAAAGCTCCATGGTAACCAAGCCTCAAAGCTCCATGGTAACCAAGCCTCAAAGCTCCATGGTAACCAAGCCTCAAAGCTCCATGGTAACCAGGCTTCAAAGCTCCATGGTAACCAAGCCTCAAAGCTCCATGGTAACCAAGCCTCAAAGCTCCATGGTAACCAAGCCTCAAAGCTCCATGGTAACCAAGCATCAAAGCTCCATGGTAACCAAGCATCAAAGCTCCATGGTAACCAAGGCTCAAAGCTCCATGGTAACCAAGCCTCAAAGCTCCATGGTAACCAAGCATCAAAGCTCCATGGTAACCAAGGCTCAAAGCTCCATGGTAACCAAGCCTCAAAGCTCCATGGTAACCAAGGCTCAAAGCTCCATGGTAACCAAGCCTCAAAGCTCCATGGTAACCAAGGCTCAAAGCTCCATGGTAACCAAGCCTCAAAGCTCCATGGTAACCAAGGCTCAAAGCTGGCATTGGGAAAAGACAAATAAAGTGAGTTTGTTAATTAAGAACATGGAACTGTTCAGCTGGGTTGAGATGGACCGTGGTGTAGGTGTGTGTGTGTGTGTCTATGTCTAATGGAACTGTTCAGCAGGGCTGAGATGGACCGTGGTGTAGGTGTGTGTGTGTGTGTCTAATGGAACTGTTCAGCAGGGCTGAGATGGACCGTGGTGTAGGTGTGCTTGTTAGGTCAGCTTATGTGGATGGATGTGTAGCTGTCTTAAAGTGTGTGTGTGTGTGTGTGTCGGTCTATGCTTCCCGTGTGTGTGTCTATGTCTACTTGGTGTGTGTGTGTGTGTCTATGTCTACTTGGTGTGTGTGTCGGTCTATACTTCCGTGTGTGTGTGCTTGTGTGTGTATACTTGGTGTGTGTGTGTGTGTCTACTTGGTGTGTGTGTGTTACCTACTGTGGTGGGAGGGACCGAAGCCGAGCCGCTCTGAGTACTCACAGCAGACGAGCTCCGTGATTGGTGCCTGTGGCAGGTGATTGACACCACGTAAGGCCACTCGTCCGGCTCCATGGTGACCCCGGCGGCGTGGGCACAGGTAACGTGGAAGGAGGTGGGACATCGACCGCACGAACACTGGATACATGCCCCTCCCCCGCCCTGGCCACGCCTCACACAGCGCTTACGGCAGTAGATACACTTCTACACACACACACAGAGACAGAGAATCAACTCAACTGACTGAAATCAACTCTTCTACAGAGAATCAACTCCACTGACTGAAATCAACTCTTCTACAGAGAATCAACTCCACTGACTGAAATCAACTCTTCTACAGAAAATCTACTCCACTGACTGAAATCAACTCTTGTACAGAGAATCAACTCTTCTACAGAGAATCAACTCTTCTACAGAGAATCAACTAAACTGACTGAAATCAACTCTTCTACAGAGAATCAACTCTTCTACAGAGAATCAACTAAACTGACTGAAATCAACTCTTCTACAGAGAATCAACTCAACTGACTGAAATCACAGGCGGCAGGGTAGCCTAGTGGTTAGAGTGTTGGACTAGTAACCGGAAGGTTGCGAGTTCAAACCCCCAAGCTGACAAGGTACAAATCTGCCGTTCTGCCCCTGAACAGGCAGTTAACCCACTGTTCCCAGGCCGTCATTGAAAATAAGAATTTGTTCTTAACTGACTTGCCTGGTTAAATAAAGGTAAAATAAAAAAAAATTTAAAAAATCTACTCTTCTACAGAGAATCAACTCAAATGAAATCAACTCTTCTACAGAGAATCAACTCAAATGAAATCAACTCTTCTACAGAGAATCAACTCAACTGACTAAATCAACTCAACTGAATTCACTAAGATAATGCATATGGAAATGAAACATTCATATAAACTAAACATCTCTATACAGCAGGAGATATGACCACCCTCCATGACAGATGTGACCCTATAGTTAGTTAACATAGTAGACTAAATATCATCAACAGATTTAACCCTATAGTTAGTTAACATAGTAGACTATAGTTAGTTAACATAGTATACTATAGTTAGTTAACATAGTAGACTA
>NW_023493672.1:0-80000 GCF_013265735.2 Oncorhynchus mykiss | reverse complement strand
TTACCGGATTAACGACACAAAGACAGACCTTTACCGTAATAACGGCACAAAGACAGTCAGACCTTTACCGTATTAACGGCACAAAGACAGTCAGACCTTTACCGTATTAACGCCACAAAAACAAATCTACTGGAACTAACGGGCCATTCATAATAACTAACGGGCCATCCATAATAACTAACGGGCCATCCATAATAACTAACGGGCCATCCATAATAACTAACTGGCCATCCATAATAACTAACGGGCCATTCATAATAACGAATGGACCATTCATAATAACTAATTCATAAAACCTAACGGGCCATTCATAATAACTAAAGGACCATTCATAATAACGAATGGGCCATTCATAATAACTAACGGGCCATTCATAAAACATAACGGGCCATTCATAATAACTAAACGGGTCGTTCATAATAACTAAACGGGTCGTTCATAATAACTAACGGGCCATTCATAATAACTAACGGGCCATTAATAAATTGTCCTTGCTTGTCATCTGTAGTTTTCTTCAGAGCTCCTCCTCTCAGATTACACAGACAACACTCCTGGGAAAGAGAGAGAAAGAAGAGGGAGATTACATCCACCCATTTCAATCATGAATAAATATTCACAGACTTATCGAATCAACAACATCTATTAGAGTGACGTCATAAAGAAGAAACAAATCTGATTGGCTACTTACAGCCGTCAAGGTTCCGTCCGCACAGCGATCACACGACCAGTCCTCGCTGACATCATCGGCGGCAACGCCATAGCAACCTAGCGGGTGACGATACAGGACAGGAGCATAAAAACACAGAACGCAACCACACATTATCCCGTCGCAACAGATCCTATCTCCTCTGACACAGTCTACATGGGGAAGACCACATGGTCAGTCAGAGGAAATAGTAACTGCTGAAAATAGAATGTTCCGTATTCACTACAATACAGACTGCCAGAAAGAGAACACTACAATATAGACTGCCAGAAAGAGAACACTACAATATAGACTGCCAGAAAGAGAACGTTCCATATTCACTACAATACAGACTGCCAGAAAGAGAACGTTCCATATTCACTACAATACAGACTGCCAGAAAGAGAACGTTCCATATTCACTACAATACAGACTGCCAGAAAGAGAACATTCCATATTCACTACAATATAGACTGCCAGAGAGAGAACGTTCCATATGCACTACAATACAGACTGCCAGAAAGAGAACGTTCCATATTCACTACAATACAGACTGCCAGAAAGAGAACACTACAATACAGACTGCCAGAAAGAGAACATTCCATATTCACTACAATACAGACTGCCAGAAAGAGAACACTACAATACAGACTGCCAGAAAGAGAACATTCCATATTCACTACAATACAGACTGCCAGAAAGAGAACGTTCCATATTCACTACAATACAGACTGCCAGAAAGAGAACGTTCCATATTCACTACAATACAGACTGCCAGAAAGAGAACACTACAATACAGACTGCCAGAAAGAGAACACTACAATACAGACTGCCAGAAAGAGAACATTCCATATTCACTACAATACAGACTGCCAGAAAGAGAACGTTCCATATTCACTACAATACAGACTGCCAGAAAGAGAACACTACAATACAGACTGCCAGAAAGAGAACACTACAATACAGACTGCCAGAAAGAGAACACTACAATACAGACTGCCAGAAAGAGAACGTTCCATATTCACTACAATACAGACTGCCAGAAAGAGAACACTACAATACAGACTGCCAGAAAGAGAACATTCCATATTCACTACAATACAGACTGCCAGAAAGAGAACGTTCCATATTCACTACAATACAGACTGCCAGAAAGAGAACATTCCATATTCACTACAATAGACTGCCAGAGAGAGAACGTTCCATATGCACTACAATACAGACTGCCAGAAAGAGAACATTACAATACAGACTGCCAGAGAGAGAACGTTCCATATGCACTACAATACAGACTGCCAGAAAGAGAACATTCCATATTCACTACAATACAGACTGCCAGAAAGAGAATATTCCATATTCACTACAATACAGACTGCCAGAAAGAGAATATTCCATATTCAATACAGACTGCCAGAAAGAGAACATTCCATATTCACTACAATACAGACTGCCAGAAAGAGAATATTCCATATTCACTACAATACAGACTGCCAGAAAGAGAATATTCCATATTCAATACAGACTGCCGGAAAGAGAACATTCCATATTCACTACAATACAGACTGCCAGAAAGAGAACGTTCCATATTCACTACAATACAGACTGCCAGAAAGAGAACATTCCATATTCACTACAATACAGACTGTCAGAAAGAGAACATTCCATTTTCACTACAATACAGACTGCCAGAAAGAGAACATTCCATATTCACTACAATACAGACTGCCAGAAAGAGAACATTCCATATTCAATACAGACTGCCAGAAAGAGAACATTCCATATACAATACAGACTGCCAGAAAGAGAACATTCATAATGACAGGATTGCATTAACATGACACGTTGGATCAGCATCACTCACTAACAGGCTATGCTAACCAGTCTGTGGCACAGATGGTATGGAGACAGGACACGAAAGAGTGTGTGTCTGTGTCTGTCTGAGTGTGTGTGTGTGTCTGTCTGTGTGTCTGAGTGTGTGTGTGTGTGTGTGTGTCTGTCTGTGTGTCTGTGTGTGTGTGTCTGTCTGAGTGTGTGTGTGTCTGTCTGTGTGTCTGAGTGTGTGTGTGTGTGTGTGTGTGTGTGTCTGTCTGTCTGTGTGTCTGTCCGTGTGTGTCTGTGTGTTTTCTGTGTACTTTCCCTTCTCCAATCATCTTCTATTCATCATCGAACCAAAACAGACAGTCAGACTCCTTTCAAAGGTTCAAATAACAGACACACCATACAATATCTTCCTGTGTGTGTGTGTGTGGTATTGTCAGGAAAAGTTGTACAGGATGTGTGTAGTGAGACGAAACAATGCACAAGCTGACGAGAGAAATACAAGTAACGAGACAGAGACAGAAAGACAGAGAGAGAGACAGAGACACAGAGAGAGACAGAGAGAGACAGAGAGAGACAGAGAGAGACAGAGAGAGACAGAGAGAGACAGAGAGAGACAGAGAGAGACAGAGAGAGAGAGAGAGAGAGAGAGACGCATGCTTTGTACTCAGTGAACTTTTTCCACCAGAGCTCGGAACATGGAGCACACACGCACACCCAATTCCCTCCACCCCCTTCCCTCCACCCCCTTCTCTCCCTACTCACTAGCATGAACCTGTAGACAGCACCCCTGACAGGTGATCAGCGGGCTGGTACCGTCCTCCTGCAGCAGGGCGTTGGTGGGGGTAGGGGGGCACGTCTGCTCCCTGTAGCTGAAACAGATCTCTGGTAGCAGGGGCTTGCTCCTCCTAAGACCCCCTGGTCCTCCTCTAGTCCTGGAGGTGGTGGGAGACGGGGGAGGGGAGGAGGGGACGGGCTTGAGGCGGTCAGCTCTGTCCTCAGGCTGGGGGGGTGGGGGGGGGGGGCGGATTAGAAGGAGAGTTTGAGGTAGTGATATGGCTCTGTGCTGGAGTGTTGATTACAGTCGCGTAGCTTGTCCATGGTTGTAAGAGTAGACTGTCAAAACGGTTACTGAAACTAGTCGCCTCCTACACAATGTCTGTCTCTGTGTGTGTGTGTGTGTGTGTGTCTCTGTGTCTGTCTGTCTCTGTGTGTCTGTCTCTGTGTGTGTCTGTCTGTCTGTCTGTGTGTGTGTGTGTGTCTGTCTGTCTCTGTGTGTCTGTCTGTCTCTGTGTGTCTGTCTCTGTGTGTGTCTGTCTGTCTGTCTGTGTGTGTGCGTACCTGGTAGTAGGGCATGAACAGTGTGCAGACAGCGCAGTGCGGCAACATCTTGGCTGCGTTAGCGTTGTACTCTCTCTCCGCCGTGAAGTAACACTTCCTGTTCTGCCACAGGAAGAGGAGGGGCTTAGCCCATGGCTCAGCCTCCTGCTCCTCCCCCTCCAAAGACGCTTCCGGGGGTTCTGGGTAAAAAATAAAACGGGACTTATCTGTGACGGAGTTAAAGAAACTCGACTGTTGAACCAACAGACTTGATGCTGATGCTTTTAGTAACAGTTTACATGGGAGTCATTTAGTGAGTCATTTAGCAGACTGTTATCCAGAGACACTTAACGTAAGTGAGTCATTTAGCAGACTCTCTTATCCAGAGAGACTTACAGTAGGGAGTCATTTAGCAGACTCTCTTAGCCAGAGAGACTGACAGTAGGGAGTCATTTAGCAGACTCTCAGATCCAGAGAGACTTACAGTAGGGAGTCATTTAGCAGACTCTCTTAGCCAGAGAGACTGACAGTAGGGAGTCATTTAGCAGACTCTCTTATCCAGAGAGACTTACAGTAGGGAGTCATTTAGCAGACTCTCTTAGCCAGAGAGACTGACAGTAGGGAGTCATTTAGCAGACTCTCTTATCCAGAGACTTACAGTTGTCATTCTGGGTCGTTCTGGGTTGTTTGGGGTTGTCATTCTGGGTTGTTTGGGGTTGTCATTCTGGGTTGTTTGGGGTTGTCATTCTGGGTCGTTCTGGGTTGTTTGGGGTTGTCATTCTGGGTTGTTTGGGTTGTCATTCTGGGTCGTTTGGGGTTGTCATTCTGGGTCGTCATTCTGGGTCGTTTGGGGTTATCGTTCTGGGTCGTTTGGGGTTATCATTCTGGGTCGTTTGGGGTTGTCATTCTGGGTCGTTCGGGGTTGTCATTCTGGGTCGTTCGGGGTTGTTTGGGGTTGTCATTCTGGGTTGTCATTCTGGGTTGTTTGGGGTTGTCATTCTGGGTTGTTTGGGGTTGTCATTCTGGGTTGTTTGGGGTTGTCATTCTGGGTAGTCATTCTGGGCCGTTTGTTGTAGCTGTTTTGGGGTAGTCATTCTAGATCGTTTGGGGTAGCTGTACTTTATCATGTTTGTAGTCACTGTATCTAGTCACTGTACTTTATCATGTTTGAATGGGACTTCATGTCGTCCTTGAAAATCTAAATGCGTATTTAACTGACTTGCCTGGTTAAATATAACATATTAACACTGTTAATGGACTAACAGGGAATGTTGGGGTAAATATAACATATTAACACTGTTAATGGACTAACAGGGACTGTTGGGTTTTAATATCATATGTTGGGTTTAGTTTGTTAGTTTCGGGGGTGTGGCTTAATATTGTAATCTTGACTTCTGTAGGATGCTTACTCTATATAATAATCTGTTTCGGGGGTGTGGCTTAATACTGTAATCTTGACTTCTGTAGGATGCTTACTCTATATAATAATCTGTTTCGGGGGTGTGGCTTAATATTGTAATCTTGACTTCTGTAGGATGCTTACTCTATATAATAATCTGTTTCGGGGGTGTGGCTTAATACTGTAATCTTGACTTCTGTAGGATGCTTACTCTATATAATAATCTGTTTCGGGGGTGTGTCTTAATATTGTAATCTTGACTTCTGTAGGATGCTTACTCTATATAATAATCTGTTTCGGGGGTGTGGCTTAATACTGTAATCTTGACTTCTGTAGGATGCTTACTCTAGATAATAATCTGTTTCGGGGGTGTGTCTTAATATTGTAATCTTGACTTCTGTAGGATGCTTACTCTAGATAATAATCTGTTTCGGGGGTGTGGCTTAATACTGTAATCTTGACTTCTGTAGGATGCTTACTCTATATAATAATCTGTTTCGGGGGTGTGTCTTAATATTGTAATCTTGACTTCTGTAGGATGCTTACTCTATATAATAATCTGTTTTGGGGGTGTGGCTTAATATTGTAATCTTGATTTCTGTAGGATGCTTACTCTAGATAATAATCTGTTTCGGGGGTGTGTCTTAATATTGTAATCTTGACTTCTGTAGGATGCTTACTCTATATAATAATCTGTTTCGGGGGTGTGGCTTAATACTGTAATCTTGATTTCTGTAGGATGCTTACTCTAGATAATAATCTGTTTCGGGGGTGTGGCTTAATATTGTAATCTTGAGTTCTGTAGGATGCTTACTCTAGATAATAATCTGTTTCGGGGGTGTGGCTTAATATTGTAATCTTGACTTCTGTAGGATGCTTACTCTATATAATAATCTGTTTCGGGGGTGTGGCTTAATATTGTAATCTTGACTTCTGTAGGATGCTTACTCTATATAATAATCTGTTTCGGGGGTGTGGCTTAATATTGTAATCTTGACTTCTGTAGGATGCTTACTCTATATAATAATCTGTTTCGGGGGTGTGGCTTAATATTGTAATCTTGACTTCTGTAGGATGCTTACTCTATATAATAATCTGTTTCGGGGGTGTGGCTTAATATTGTAATCTTGACTTCTGTAGGATGCTTACTCTATATAATGATCTGTTTCGGGGGTGTGGCTTAATATTGTAATCTTGACTTCTGTAGGATGCTTACTCTATATAATAATCTGTTTCGGGGGTGTGGCTTAATATTGTAATCTTGACTTCTGTAGGATGCTTACTCTATATAATAATCTGTTTCGGGGGTGTGGCTTAATATTGTAATCTTGACTTCTGTAGGATGCTTACTCTATATAATAATCTGTTTCGGGGGTGTGGCTTAATATTGTAATCTTGACTTCTGTAGGATGCTTACTCTATATAATAATCTGTTTTAAGAACTGTATATAATGTCCAATAAAAATATTTGTAAAAAAAAACCTGTCAATGGACAGTTAATGAATGGACATATTAATGTCAGTTGTTCTTAAAAGGGTCGTTCACAAGGAAGTAAAACAGTTTGATGTTGCTTCTATCCAGGTAACAATGTTAAAGAGTGGGAGTCGTTCATAAGGAAGTAAAACAGTTTGATGTTGCTTCTATCCAGGTAACAATGTTAAAGAGTGGGAGTCGTTCACAAGGAAGTAAAACAGTTTGATGTTGCTTCTATGCAGGTAACAATGTTAAAGAGTGGGAGTCGTTCATAAGGAAGTAAAACAGTTTGAAGTTGCTTCTATCCAGGTAACAATGTTAAAGAGTGGGAGTCGTTCATAAGGAAGTAAAACAGTTTGAAGTTGCTTCTATCCAGGTAACAATGTTAAAGAGTGGGAGTCATTCATAAGGAAGTAAAACAGTTTGAAGTTGCTTCTATCCAGGTAACAATGTTAAAGAGTGGGAGTCGTTCATAAGGAAGTAAAACAGTTTGATGTTGCTTCTATGCAGGTAACAATGTTAAAGAGTGGGAGTCGTTCATAAGGAAGTAAAACAGTTTGAAGTTGCTTCTATCCAGGTAACAATGTTAAAGAGTGGGAGTCGTTCATAAGGAAGTAAAACAGTTTGAAGTTGCTTCTATCCAGGTAACAATGTTAAAGAGTGGGAGTCATTCATAAGGAAGTAAAACAGTTTGAAGTTGCTTCTATCCAGGTAACAATGTTAAAGAGTGGGAGTCGTTCATAAGGAAGTAAAACAGTTTGATGTTGCTTCTATGCAGGTAACAATGTTAAAGAGTGGGAGTCGTTCATAAGGAAGTAAAACAGTTTGAAGTTGCTTCTATCCAGGTAACAATGTTAAAGAGTGGGAGTCGTTCATAAGGAAGTAAAACAGTTTGAAGTTGCTTCTATGCAGGTAACAATGTTAAAGAGTGGGAGTCGTTCATAAGGAAGTAAAACAGTTTGAAGTTGCTTCTATCCAGGTAACAATGTTAAAGAATGTGGCTAGCATTCCTGAGGCTAAACTCATCGGTAAACCTACCGTCATCAAAAACCTTCCCTGTGTGTATGTGAGAGTGAGAGAGTGAGAGAGAGTGAGAGAGAGTGAGAGAGAGAGTGTGTGAGTGTGTGTGTGTGTGAGTGCCTACCGTCGTCGCTGACAGCCTGTTGTTTGACAGTGGAGGGCACGGCCCGGGCGGTGGGCTTCCTCAGAGGGCGACGCCAGCTCTTACTGGTTCTCTTCGCCAGCGGAGCAGCAGGGTACTGGGAAAGACAGGGGGTCAAATGTCATTGGTGTGTGTGTGGTGCAGCAGGGTACTGGGAAAGACAGGGGGTCAAATGTCATTGGTGTGTGTGTGGTGCAGCAGGGTACTGGGAAAGACAGGGGGTCAAATGTCATTGGTGTGTGTGTGGTGCAGCAGGGTACTGGGAAAGACAGGGGGTCAAATGTCATTGGTGTGTGTGTGGAGCAGCAGGGTACTGGGAAAGACAGGGGGTCAAATGTCATTGGTGTGTGTGTGGTGCAGCTGGATACTGGAAGAGAACAGTGGTCAGGGGTCACACTGAGGGTTCAAAGTTTAAAGGTGTCGTTGCCCCCCCCCCCCCCCCCCCCTCAAATGACACCCTATTCCATAGTGCACCACATTGACCGGGGCCCATAGGGGAGTAAATTGGCTAGGGCCCCAATAGGGATATTTTGACCGGGGCCCCAATAGGGATATTTTGACCGGGGCCCCAATAGGGATATTTTGACCGGGGCCCCAATAGGGATATTTTGACCGGGGCCCCAATAGGGATATTTTGACCGGGGCCCCAATAGGGATATTTTGACCGGGGCCCCAATAGGGATATTTTGATCGGGGCCCCAATAGGGATATTTTGACCGGGGCCCCAATAGGGATATTTTGACCGGGGCCCCAATAGGGATATTTTGACCGGGGCCCCAATAGGGATATTTTGACCGGGGCCCCAATAGGGATATTTTGACCGGGGCCCCAATAGGGATATTTTGACCGGGGCCCCAATAGGGATATTTTGACTAAGCCCCTGTTCAAAATGAATGCCCTATATAGGGAACAGGGTGCCAATTAGGACAAACCTAAGGTCACCGTGCAGCTAAACGAGGGAACTAATGTCAGCGGTACATTTCTGAAACGCATAATAAAACCAGTCTTGGATTAAATATAGATATATACATAACATGGTGTTGAAAAGATAATCAGATGGATTGAAATGGGCATTTTCCAAAGCTTGTGTGTTATCGTATGCGTGTTATCATATGTGTGTTATTGTATGTGTGTGTGTGTTATCATATGTGTGTGTTATCGTATGTGTGTGTTATCGTATGTGTGTGTTATCGTATGTGTGTGTGTGTTATCATATGTGTGTTATTGTATGTGTGTGTGTGTTATCGTATGTGTTATCGTGTGTGTGTGTGTGTTATTGTGTGTGTGTGTGTTATCGTATGTGTGTGTTATTGTATGTGTGTGTGTTATCGTGTGTGTGTGTGTTATCGTATGTGTGTGTTATCGTATGTGTGTGTTATCATATGTGTGTGTTATCATATGTGTGTGTGTGTTATCATATGTGTGTTATTGTATGTGTGTGTGTGTTATCGTATGTGTTATCGTATGTGTGTTATTGTATGTGTGTGTGTGTTATCGTATATGTGTGTGTGTGTGTTATCGTATGTGTGTGTGTTATCGTATGTGTGTGTGTGTTATTGTATATGTGTGTTATTGTATGTGTGTGTGTGTTATCGTATGTGTGTGTGTGTGTTATCGTATGTGTGTGTGTTATCGTATGTGTGTGTGTGTTATCGTATGTGTGTTATTGTATGTGTGTGTATGTTATCGTATGTGTGTGTGTTATTGTATGTGTGTGTGTGTGTTATCGTATGTGTGTGTGTTATTGTATGTGTGTGTGTGTTATCGTATGTGTGTGTGTTATCGTATGTGTGTGTGTTATTGTATGTGTGTGTGTGTGTTATCGTATGTGTGTGTGTGTTATCGTATGTGTGTGTGTTATCTATCATATATGTGTGTTTTCGTATGTGTGTGTGTTATCGTATGTGTGTGTGTTATCGTATATGTGTGTGTGTGTGTGTGTTATCGTATGTGTGTGTGTGTGTGTGTTATCGTATGTGTGTGTGTGTGTTATCGTATGTGTGTGTGTTATCGTATGTGTGTGTGTGTTATCGTATGTGTGTTATCGTATGTGTGTGTGTGTGTTATCGTATGTGTGTATGTTATTGTATGTGTGTGTGTGTGTTATCGTATGTGTGTGTGTTATCTATCATATATGTGTGTTTTCGTATGTGTGTGTGTGTGTTATCGTATGTGTGTGTGTTATCGTATATGTGTGTGTGTGTGTGTGTTATCGTATGTGTGTGTTATCGTGTGTGTGATCGTATATGTGTGTGTGTTATCGTACGTGTGTGTGTTATCGTATGTGTGTGTGTGTGTGCTTTATCGTGTTTATGTGTCTCAGCAGCCATACGCACAGTGCAAACCTCTCCAGGTTCCAGCCCCGAGTCGCCACACTCAAAGTCGCTCAAATCATTATCATAGTCTTCCTCCCCTTCTTCCTCCTCTTCTTCAGCCTCTCCTTCCGATGACTCACTACTACTCTCTTCCCTCGTGCTGCTCTGCCCCTCATCCTCCGAATCTCCCTCTTCCATATCTGACACCTCCCCTTCCCCCGGTCTCTCCTCCAAGGGCGATTCGGGAGGGTCAGGTTCTAGAGCCCCCTCGGCCTCCCTCTCCACCCCCAGTTCCCTGCACAGAGCCAGGGCTTCCGCTGCCTCCACCTCCCCTCTCTGGAGCTCAAAGTCTCCACAGAGGCCCAGGGGCTCCCCGACACCGGCCGACCCCAGAGAGGTGGACTCCAGCTGGGCCCAGGTGAGAGGCCCGTCCCCATGTCCCTCCGGGTCCTGGTCGTCCGTCTCAGTTTCGTGATCGAGGTCCGTGACCTCTTTGCACTGCGGCTCGGTCCACATGGTGTAAGGTAGTGCATCGTGGGTATAGTCGGCGGGGAGCTCCGGGTGGTGGAGGCTCTCGATGAGCACCGCAGGACTCTGGGAGTTGAGGTTCTTCCAGATGCCGTCTGAGAAAGGTTTGGGCTCCAGGTAGAGGCTTTGGGAACTACAAACAGAGTCCACGTTTCGAGAACTACAAATGGAATTCACGTTTTGGGAACTACAAATGGAATCCACGTTTTGGGAACTACAAATGGAATCCACGTTTTGGGAACTACAAATGGAATCCACATTTCGGGAACTACAAATGGAATCCACATTTCGGGAACTACAAATGGAATCCACATTTTGGGAACTACAAACGGCATCCATGTTTGAGTGTGGAGTTTGGTCATGGTTGTGTTGGTGTTGTGCTGTTGCTGTTGCTGAATGGTCATTTAATTCACTCAGCTCAGAAGAGTGGGCCAACGTATCTTTAGAAGTCAAACTGGTGCTAGCTAGATATAAACCCTTAGTGCTGGAGTCTCTAAATACATTGTCTCTTTGAGAGGATCCTTCTGAGTCGGAGTCCATGGATACTGCTGCAGTTTCCGTCGAGGACCCGTGTTTCTGGATTTGCTGCGTTGGCAGTAGTGTAACGTCACAGAGCATGTGGTTATTATTGCTAGCATGGGTCTCCGCGGAGGTTCGACTACAGTGGTTCTCGATGGTCAGCACTGCCTCAGACAATGTTTGGATTGGTAGTGCTTCTAGATGGGAAGCGTCGGCGGCCATTTTGTGCAGAGAGGCGTCCATTTCGGGTTGAGCGTCGCTAGTTGCGCTATCCGCGTAAGCTGCTACCTGTAACTCCAGCTCTGGCCTATGGTGGTGGTCTTCAGTTGGACCAGAGTGCCGAGAGGGGGCCATTTTGTGATCAGAGGCGGCCATTTTGGGCCGAGCATCGCTAGTTGCATTAGCCACGTAAGCCGCTAACTGTAAATCCAGCTCTGGTCTATGGTGGTCTTCAGCAGAACCCAAGTGCCAGTCGCTGTAAGGCGCTAACGGTCGAAAATCCTCTTCCTCCGACTTCTTTGACGCCAACTCCACCTCGCACACCTCGTCCGTTAACGTTTCCGTTCCTGGCGAGAGGGTCGTGGGTGTCTCGCGTCGGAGCACGGGGGCGAGGACCGGGTGACTGCCCGGCAAATCCGGTAAGGTTAGAGCACCACCGTGTCGGCCAGTCGAGGAGGACGACCTCGGACCTTTGATCTCGGCGTGACCTCCGCTGACGGCGAGTGTGAGGGAGGGCATCTCCTGGGTGAGAACGGGCGGCAGGGGCGGGCAGAACCTCGTCTCTCCAGACAGTTCTGGAGTGAGGAAGGGCATGTCCACCCCGTTGATCCTCTGGAGGAGAGGAGGGCAACGGTCTCGTAAACTACACCTCGGAAGAAGGGAAGGGTTTTGTATGGGGACACGGTTGTGTGTGGTACACATCGGGAGAGCGGAACGGTTTTCAACGGGAGTGCAGTTTTTTTCACTACACCTGAACAAGTTAGCTGGACCCGGACCAGAACCAGAAATAACAGGTCCTCTGGACCCGGAGTCAGTGTTCGTGTAAATGTCATTGTAAAGTGCTGGTGTTTTGCTTTCAGAGGTGTGACTGCTGTGTGTAGTAGTAGTAGTAGTAGTATTAACCGCAGTACCTTGACACGTATCCATTGTATACTCAGTGCGGGGGGCTAGGGTTGAGGTTAGGTTAAAAGACGACTTCTCTACGCAAGAAGAACTTGATTGAAAAGCTCCAGGGCCACCACAGGCCGAGTCCGTACACCCCTGAGCCCCAGTCGGGTGCACCGTTCTGGGGGAAGGTAACCTGGTCCGTAAAGGGTCTGGAGAGGGGTGGACATCCACAGAGCAGTCCTCGGGGACCTGTCCCAGTGGTGTCGATTCTATACATACTGACTTAAACGGTCCTCCGGGGATTTCTCTTCTTTCTGATCGGGCAGGTGTTGGGGCAGCCTCGGACCTCTGACGGGGTCCTTTGATGACCTCTGCGAACTCTGACCCTGAGGGGTTCTGTGGGGGGTTAGTGGGATGCAGATGGGGTGAGGAGGGGTGAGTCCCTACCCCTGTCCCTTGTTCTGTGGTGTCCACTGAGACAGGGGTCAGAGAGGGAGAGGGGCGAGAAGAGAAGTCGGAAGAGAGAGAGAGGAAAGACGAGGGGCGCAGAGGTTCAGGAGGACAGGGGAAGGCCAACCGGTCACTCTCCACTTCCATTCTGTTGACTTTCACCACACACATCTGCCGACAAGGACCTGTGGAACAGAGACACAACAGAAAATCCACTCTCAGATAAAAAAAATAACTTTGAGATGGTCAAAAAACAACAACATTTGAATGATAAAATATTAGTCTACATGGACTCGAATCCAGAAGATTTAACAGAAGAAAAAGGCTTGGGTCCGTTTGGATCTCTAACGCATAGAATTAGGAGTTACAATTCTAGAATGGACATGAACCTGCTTATGATGGGTTAGCCATAGAATTAGGAATTACAATTCTAGAATGGACATGAACCTGCTTATGATGGGTTACCCATAGAATTAGGAATTACAATTCTAGAATGGACATGAACCTGCTTATGATGAGTTAGCCATAGAATTAGGAATTACAATTCTAGAATGGACATGAACCTGCTTATGATGGGTTACCCATAGAATTAGGAATTACAATTCTAGAATGGACATGAACCTTCTTATGATGGGTTACCCATAGAATTAGGAATTACAATTCTAGAATGGACATGAACCTTCTTATGATGAGTTAGCCATAGAATTAGGAATTACAATTCTAGAATGGACATGAACCTTCTTATGATGGGTTAAAGGGCAGCCATTTTGGTCAGGGAGTTGGTCAACCACGCTTTCCCAGTGCTGTTTATAAGACATGGTGTAAAATAACGAAGTTAACGAATTTCGTCTGCACTGTATATCTGTTAGTTAGCCAGACTGTTTTAGACAAATGGTTCCCATTAATTTTTTTGGACAATATTTTAGGTTGACAATAATTCTATTGCACAATTTCTGATATATCACACACCTTAGTTTTATTTTAAGTCGCAGAATTATGCCTCTACTGCCATTCATTCCAATTAGACTGGTTTGGATTTCTCCCTGACCAATATGGCTGACATTTTCACCCCATTGTGGAACGTCGAAGGTTCATGACATAGCCCCTCTAGTCATTTAATAGGATCTCTTACCATCGATCAATAAATCATTCAGAATCAAATCAACTAATCTCTTACCAGGGAGCCGGAGTGTATTCTCAGTCTGATCCTCTCCTTCCTCCTCATCGTCCTCATCCTCCCCAGCCCTGCAGCCTCTCCGGACCTTGGGACCCAGGGTGCCTCCGAGGCCCCTCCTCCTACCCAGGACAGAGCACCCTTCCAAGGCGACAGGCTCCTCGCTGGTCCTCAGGCGCTTGGATCTGGTCCGTGGGTGTGAGAGGCTGCTGTAAAGGGGATACATTTAGCATCTCTTTGACATGCCACATATTCAGAACAATGTAAAAAAAAATACCTCCCTCCTCCATCCCCATCCTCCCACACCCCTCCCTCCACCCCATCCTCCTCCCACACCCCTACATCCCCATCCTCCGGCTCCCTCCTCCTCCCACACCCCTCTCTCCCTCCTCCATCCCCATCCTCCCACACCCCTCCCTCCACCCCATCCTCCTCCTCCTCCCACACCCCTACATCCCCATCCTCCGGCTCCCTCCTCCTCCCACACCCCTCTCTCCCTCCTCCCTCCTCCATCCCCCTCCTCCTCCCACACCCCTCCATCCCCATCCTCCTGCTCCCTCCTCCTCCCACACCCCTCCCTCCCTCCTCCATCCCCATCCTCCTCCCACACCCCTCCCTCCACCCCATCCTCCTCCTCCTCCCACACCCCTACATCCCCATCCTCCGGCTCCCTCCTCCTCCCACACCCCTCTCTCCCTCCTCCATCCCCATCCTCCCACACCCCTCCCTCCACCTCATCCTCCTCCTCCTCCTCCCACACCCCTACATCCCCATCCTCCGGCTCCCTCCTCCTCCCACACCCCTCTCTCCCTCCCTCCATCCCCCTCCCACACCCCTCCATCCCCATCCTCCTGCTCCCTCCTCCTCCCACACCCCCCCATCCCCATCCTCCTCCCACACCCCTCCCTCCCTCCTCCATCCCCCTCCCTCCTTCTCCCACACCATCCTCCTCCTCCCACATCCCTCCCACCCCTCCCTCCCTTCTCCATCTCCATCCTCCCACACCCCTCCCACCCCTCCCTCCCCATCCTCCCTCCATTCTCCTCCTCCCACACCCCTCCCTCCCTCCATCCATCCCCATCCAAACTCCTCCCTCCTCCTCCCACACCCCTCCTCCCTCCATCCCCATCCTCCTCCTCCCACACCTCTCCATCCCCATCCTCCTCCTCCCTCCCCATCCTCCTCCTCCCACACTCCTCCATCCTCATACCTGTTCACAGGGGTCTTGACCCGGCTGCGCTGAAGCCAGTTCTGCAGTTCTGGGGTGGTGGCGGGCGTGGCTCGGGTGTGGTCCAGAGGACAGGAGTCTTTCCCCAGCTTCCACACAGCATAGCGGTCCGGTTGGAACCACTTCACAAAGGGATCCATGCTGATCTTCACCATGTCTTTACTGCATGTACACTAGGGAGGAGGGGAGAAGGGAGTTAGCATACTATTTAGTGTGGAACCTCTCCACAAATGGAGACTAGAGAGGTCGGGAGGAGGGTTAGGAACCAGACTAGCATACTATTTAGTGTGGAACCTCTCCACAAATGGAGACTAGAGAGGTAGGGAGGAGGGTTAGGAACCAGACTAGCATACTATTTAGTGTGGAACCTCTCCACAAATGGAGACTAGAGAGGTAGGGAGGGGGGTTAGGAACCAGACTAGCATACTATTTAGTGTGGAACCTCTCCACAAATGGAGACTAGAGAGGTAGGGAGGAGGGTTAGGAACCAGACTAGCATACTATTTAGTGTGGAACCTCTCCACAAATGGAGACTAGAGGTAGGGAGGAGGGTTAGGAACCAGACTAGCATACTAGAATCTCTAGCTTGTTAGCTGTGTGTGCAGGTGGAAGTAGAATCTCTAGCTTGTTAGCTGTGTGTGCAGGGGAAGTAGAATCTCTAGCTTGTTAGCTGTGTGTGTCCAGGGGGAAGTAGAATCTCTAGCTTGTTAGCTGTGTGTCCAGGGGGAAGTATAATCTCTAGCTTGCTAGCTGTGTGTCCAGAGGGAAGTAGAATCTCTAGCTTGTTAGCTGTGTGTGCAGGGGAAGTAGAATCTCTAGCTTGTTAGCTGTGTGTCCAGGGGGAAGTAGAATCTCTAGCTTGTTAGCTGTGTGTCCAGGGGGAAGTAGAATCTCTAGCTTGTTAGCTGTGTGTCCAGGGGGAAGTAGAATCTCTAGCTTGTTAGCTGTGTGTCCAGGGGGAAGTAGAATCTCTAGCTTGTTAGCTGTGTGTCCAGGGGGAAGTAGAATCTCTAGCTTGTTAGCTGTGTGTGCAGGGGAAGTAGAATCTCTAGCTTGTTAGCTGTGTGTGTCCAGGGGGAAGTAGAATCTCTAGCTTGTTAGCTGTGTGTCCAGGGGGAAGTATAATCTCTAGCTTGCTAGCTGTGTGTCCAGGGGGAAGTAGAATCTCTAGCTTGTTAGCTGTGTGTGCAGGGGAAGTAGAATCTCTAGCTTGTTAGCTGTGTGTCCAGGGGGAAGTAGAATCTCTAGCTTGTTAGCTGTGTGTCCAGGGGGAAGTAGAATCTCTAGCTTGTTAGCTGTGTGTCCAGGGGGAAGTAGAATCTCTAGCTTGTTAGCTGTGTGTCCAGGGGGAAGTAGAATCTCTAGCTTGTTAGCTGTGTGTCCAGGGGGAAGTAGAATCTCTAGCTTGTTAGCTGTGTGTCCAGGGGGAAGTAGAATCTCTAGCTTGTTAGCTGTGTGTCCAGGGGGAAGTAGAATCTCTAGCTTGTTAGCTGTGTGTCCAGGGGGAAGTAGAATCTCTAGCTTGTTAGCTGTGTGTCCAGGGGGAAGTAGAATCTCTAGCTTGTTAGCTGTGTGTCCAGGGGGAAGTAGAATCTCTAGCTTGTTAGCTGTGTGCGTAGGGAAAGTAGAACGTCTAGCTTGTTAGCTGTGTGTGCTAGAAGCTTCCATTGTGAAAGTGACATCACCTGCCCTGAGACCCAGAAGTACTGCCTCCCCCCCCAGAGGTACTGACCATAGTTCTGGAGGGGTCCCTGGTTCCACGTGGAAATACACACAACAGAAACAGTTCCGAGTAAACAGTGTGGTGTTCTCTTCATCTTACCTGAGTGGCCACCTTGCCGTAGTCGATCCATCGAACGCTGGCGAAGTTGGTCGACTCGGCACAGTTGAAGCCGTGGTTGAAGCCAGCGTGGTAGCCATAGGGAAAGGTGATCATAAACTCGCCTGCCTCTTGGGTGATCTGGAGAGAGGGGGGAGGGGGGGGGGTTATTGAGGACAAAACCACTGGCAAATTTCCTCTATCAATTTGTCCCCATTGAGATCCCTTGACAGAAAAGAGAATCTCCCACACTGCTGTCGGCAGGATCACTTGTGTTAATCTAGTTAACGTATCAGCCTCACAGTCTCTACCAGATATACACAACCTCTCTCCTAATGACGACCAGGTCCAGACAGTATCTCAGGATAGTTAACGTATCAGTCTCACATATACACAACCTCTCTCCTAATGACGACCAGGTCCAGACAGTATCTCAGGATAGCTAACGTATCAGTCTCACATATACACAACCTCTCTCCTAATGACGACCAGGTTAGGGTTAGGGATCTCAGGATAGTTAACGTATCCTAATGACGACCAGGTTAGGGTTAGGTATCTCAGGATAGTTAACGTACCCTAATGACGACCAGGTTAGGGTTAGGTATCTCAGGATAGTTAACGTATCCTAATGACGACCAGGTTAGGTATCTCAGGATAGTTAACGTATCCTAATGACTACCAGGTTAGGTATCTCAGGATAGTTAACGTATCCTAATGACAACCAGGTTAGGGTTAGGTATCTCAGGATAGTTAACGTACCCTAATGACGACCAGGTTAGGGTTAGGTATCTCAGGATAGTTAACGTATCCTAATGACAACCAGGTTAGGGTTAGGTATCTCAGGATAGTTAACGTACCCTAATGACGACCAGGTTAGGGTTAGGTATCTCAGGATAGTTAACGTATCCTAATGACGACCAGGTTAGGGTTAGGTATCTCAGGATAGTTAACGTATCCTAATGACAACCAGGTTAGGGTTAGGTATCTCAGGATAGTTAACGTATCCTAATGACGACCAGGTTAGGCTTAGGTATCTCAGGATAGTTAACGTATCCTAATGACGACCAGGTTAGGTATCTCAGGATAGTTAACGTACCCTAATGACGACCAGGTTAGGGTTAGGCATCTCAGGATAGTTAACGTATCCTAATGACGACCAGGTTAGGTATCTCAGGATAGTTAACGTACCCTAATGACAACCAGGTTAGGGTTAGGCATCTCAGGATAGTTAACGTATCCTAATGACGACCAGGTTAGGTATCTCAGGATAGTTAACGTACCCTAATGACGACCAGGTTAGGGTTAGGTATCTCAGGATAGTTAACGTATCCTAATGACGACCAGGTTAGGCTTAGGTATCTCAGGATAGTTAACGTATCCTAATGACGACCAGGTTAGGCATCTCAGGATAGTTAACGTATCCTAATGACGACCAGGTTAGGTATCTCAGGATAGTTAACGTATCCTAATGACGACCAGGTTAGGGTTCTCAGCAGTAAACTGTAAGACTATATACAACCAGTCAATACATAAAGACAATCAACTAAAGTGAAGAGCTGTTGTAATGTTGGTACAGATGACTAGAAGTCAGATTGGTGATAGTGTAGAAGTGTGTTCTAACACTATGTTGTAGCGACAGTTGAGATGAAAGGGTTTGAAAAAGTGACAGTTGAGATGAAAGGCTTTTAAAAAGTGACAGTTGAGATGAAAGGCTTTTAAAAAGTGACCGTTAATTAAGATGACAGGCTTTTAAAAAGTGACAGTTGAGATGAAAGGCTTTTAAAAAGTGACAGTTGAGATGACAGGGTTTTAAAAAGTGACAGTTGAGATGACAGGGTTTTAAAAAGTGACAGTTGAGATGAAAGGCTTTTAAAAAGTGACAGTTGAGATGAAAGGCTTTTAAAAAGTGACAGTTGAGATGAAAGGCTTTTAAAAAGTGACAGTTGAGATGAAAGGCTTTTAAAAAGTGACAGTTAAGATAAAAAGTGACAGTTGAGATGAAAGGGTTTTAAAAAGTGACAGTTGAGATGAAAGGGTTTTAAAAAGTGACAGTTAATTAAGATGAAAGGGTTTTAAAAAGTGACAGTTGAGATGAAAGGGTTTTAAAAAGTGACAGTTGAGATGAAAGGATTTTAAAAAGTGACAGTTGAGATGAAAGGGTTTTAAAAAGTGACAGTTGAGATGAAAGGGTTTTAAAAAGTGACAGTTAATTAAGATGAAAGGGTTTTAAAAAGTGACAGTTAATTAAGATGAAAGGGTTTTAAAAAGTGACAGTTGAGATGAAAGGGTTTTAAAAAGTGGCAGTTAAGATGAAAGGGTTTTAAAAAGTGGCAGTTAAGATGAAAGGGTTTTAAAAAGTGACAGTTGAGATGAAAGGGTTTTAAAAAGTGACAGTTGAGATGAAAGGGTTTTAAAAAGTGACAGTTGAGATGAAAGGGTTTTAAAAAGTGACAGTTGAGATGAAAGGGTTTTAAAAAGTGACAGTTGAGATGAAAGGGTTTTAAAAAGTGACAGTTGAGATGAAAGGGTTTTAAAAAGTGGCAGTTGAGATGAAAGGGTTTTAAAAAGTGACAGTTGAGATGAAAGGGTTTTAAAAAGTGACAGTTGAGATGAAAGGGTTTTAAAAAGTGACAGTTGAGATGAAAGGGTTTTAAAAAGTGACAGTTAAGACAGTCAGTTTGTCCCACCTTGTCGAAGGGGATGCTGTACTTCTTCAGGATAGAAGGGGAGATCAGGGTCATCTTGTGACGGAGAAAAGCCTCACACCCTTTAAACCCGTTGGGGAAGAAACCTGGAACACACACACACACACACAACGTGGAGAGACTGTTAGATAGATTGACAGAGTCAACACAGTGCTATTGGATACAATAATTTAGGTCTATCCTCCTAAGACCGCGTTTAGACGGGCAGCCCAGTTATTGTCAAAAGACCAGAATTGGGCTGCCTGTCTAAACGATGCCTAAGTGTTCTACTTTTTACTTAATATTTCATCTAGTTAAACTAAGATTACCTGTAGCCAGTCTCTCCAGTCTCTTCCCATGCTCAGGGGGGATGGCATACCTGTAGACAGAGACAATGTGTCTGATGTTAATATAGACAATGTGTCTAATGTTAATATACCTGTAGACAGAGACAATGTGTCTGTTAATATAGACAATGTGTCTAATGTTAATATAGACAATGTGTCTAATGTTAATATAGACAATGTGTCTAATGTTACTATAGACAATGTGTCTAATGTTAATATAGCTGTAGACAGAGACAATGTTTGTCAGGTTAACACAGAAGGTGAATAGAAAACTAGTGTATGGGTAGGTGTGTAGAGGGAGACAAACTGTTTAGATGTGTCATCCTCTACACTGACAATACTGGCCCCTAGTGGTGAGCCTTGGAATTCTACCTATTCTAAAGTTCCTGACATGGAACTCTGTAGAACTCTGTAGAACTCTGTAGAACTCTGTAGAACTCTGTAGAACTCTGTAGAACTCTAATAAAACTCTGTAGAACTCCCTCAGGGTTCTGAGGCATTCCATTACACCTCTTCTCCCCCATCAGAAGCCCCATATTCAACTATCAGAATGGAAAGAGGGAGAGAGGGAGGTGGAAAGAGGGAGAGAGGGAGGTGGAAAGAGGGAGAGAGGGAGGTGGAAAGAGGGAGAGAGGGAGGTGGAAAGAGGGAGAGAGGGAGGTGGAAACAGGGAGAGAGGGAGGTGGAAAGAGGGAGAGAGGGAGGTGGAAAGAGGGAGAGAGGGAGGTGGAAACAGGGAGAGAGGGAGGTGGAAACAGGGAGAGAGGGAGGTGGAAACAGGGAGAGAGGGAGGTGGAAACAGGGAGAGAGGGAGGTAGAAAGAGGGAAGTGGAAAGAGGGAGGTGGAAAGAGGGAGGTGGAAAGAGGGAGAGAGGGAGGTGGAAAGAGGGAGAGAGGGAGGTGGAAACAGGGAGAGAGGGAGGTGGAAACAGGGAGAGAGGGAGGTGGAAACAGGGAGAGAGGGAGGTGGAAACAGGGAGAGAGGGAGGTGGAAACAGGGAGAGAGGGAGGTGGAAACAGGGAGAGAGGGAGGTGGAAAGAAGTCATTCCCCCCTCCCTTCCTACCCATCTCTCCCTCTAACCCCGCCTCTCAGTTTGCCTGAGCGACACCATGCTAGTAAATAACAGTACCCCCTACCAGGACTTGGGCTCTCCAAAGTGCAGGTAGTTGATGCTATAAAGATCCATGTCTTCAGTGTGCCAGGAGAAGCTGGTCTTCCACATGCCGAAGTACAGGTAGGGTGTGTTCACCCCCTGGATAGAAACACCACAGTCCTCTTCAATCACATCCAGGATGGAGTTGAGGTGGCCGATGTTCCACTCCTCTATACCCTACAGGAGAGGAGGAGAAGAGGAGGAGAGGAGGAGAGAGGGGGAGAGAGGAGAGACAGAGGAGGAGAGAGGAGAGAGAGAGGGAATTAGAGAAGAGAGAAGGGAGAGAGGAGGCGAGAGGAGGAGAGAGAATTAGATGAAAGACAGAAGGGAGAGAGGAGGCGAGAGGAGGAGAGAGAATTAGATGAAAGACAGAAGGGAGAGAGGAGGTGAGAGGAGGAGAGAGAATTAGATGAAAGACAGAAGGGAGAGAGGAGGCGAGAGGAGGAGAGAGAATTAGATGAAAGACAGAAGGGAGAGAGGAGGCGAGAGGAGGAGAGAGAATTAGATGAAAGACAGAAGAGAGAGAGGAGGAGAGAGGAGAGAGAGAATTAGATGAGACAGAAGGGAGAGAAACAACAAGATAGAGTTGCTGTGTCAGATATTTCACTCCTCTATACTTCACCCTGCACCAGGACAGAGGAGAGGTTGGGATGACTAGAAAGGAATATACAGGGAGTGAAATGACAGTGATCCTGATGATCGGTGATGAGTGACAGAGAGAGGAGAGAGAGACTGATATTCTATGAGTCCTGAGACATCTACCTCGTCATAGAGGCTCCCGGGGACGTCAGCTCCATATATGGGAGATACGAAGGTCAGGTTCTTCCAGTACTTCCTCTCCAGGTCCTCATAGTTCAGGTAGCGGGGAGTACAATATCTGGAGAGGTAGAAGATCTATGTTATAACTACTATACTAAATATGACACATAGTTCAGGTAGCGGGGAGTACAATATCTGGAGAGGTAGAAGATCTATGTTATAACTCATATACTAAATATAACACATAGTTCAGGTAGAGGGAGTACAATATCTGGAGAGGTAGAAGATCTATGTTATAACTCCTATACTAAATATAACACATAGTTCAGGTAGAGGGAGTACAATATCTGGAGAGGTAGAAGATCTATGTTATAACTCCTATACTAAATATAACACATAGTTCAGGTAGAGGGAGTACAGTATCTGGAGAGGTAGAAGATCTATGTTATAACTCCTATACTAAATATAACACATTATAGTTCAGGTAGAGGGAGTACAGTATCTGGAGAGGTAGAAGATCTATGTTATAACTACTATACTAAATATAACACATAGTTCAGGTAGAGGGGAGTACAATATCTGGAGAGGTAGAAGATCTATGTTATAACTACTATACTAAATATAACACATAGTTCAGGTAGCGGGGAGTACAATATCTGGAGAGATAGAAGATCTATGTTATAACTCATATACTAAATATAACACATAGTTCAGGTAGAGGGAGTACAGTATCTGGAGAGGTAGAAGATCTATGTTATAACTGAACTTCTGTGTGTGTGTGTGTGTGTGTGTGTGTGTGTGTAGTTACTGACTTGTCACTGTTGGCTAGGCGTCTGAACATCTGTGTGTGTGTGTGTGTGTGTGTGTGTGTGTGTGTGTGTGTGTGTGTGTGTGTGTGTGTGTGTAGTTACTGACTTGTCACTGTTGGCGAGGCGTCTGAACTCCTTAACGCTGAGCGGTTTCTTCTGGATGTTGAACTGAGTGAACAGGCCTGACTGGCCAGCAACCATCTGCTGGATAGGAGCATGGATCACCAGGTCATCAATATCATCATAGCTACACCGAGGACGCCAGCCCTTAGGAGGAATCACCTGGAGACAGGTAGAGGAGAGAGGGGTTATCACCTGGAGACAGGTAGAGGAGAGAGAGGGGGGGTTATCACCTGGAGACAGGTAGAGGAGAGAGAGGGGGGGGTTATCACCTGGAGACAGGTAGAGGAGAGAGATGGGGGGTTATCACCTGGAGACAGGTAGAGGAGAGAGAGGGGTTATCACCTGGAGACAGGTAGAGGAGAGAGAGGGGGGGTTATCACCTGGAGACAGGTAGAGGAGAGAGAGAGGGGGTTATCACCCGGAGACAGGTAGAGGAGAGAGTGAGGGGGTTATCACCTGGAGACAGGTAGAGGAGAGAGGGGGGGTTATCACCTGGAGACAGGTAGAGGAGAGAGAGAGAGGGGGTTATCACCTGGAGACAGGTAGAGGAGAGAGAGAGGGGGTTATCACCTGGAGACAGGTAGAGGAGAGAGGGGGGGTTATCACCTGGAGACAGGTAGAGGAGAGAGAGAGAGGGGGTTATCACCTGGAGACAGGTAGAGGAGAGAGAGGGGGGGTTATCACCTGGAGACAGGTAGAGGAGAGAGAGAGGGGGTTATCACCTGGAGACAGGTAGAGGAGAGAGAGGGTTATCACCTGGAGACAGGTAGAGGAGAGAGAGGGGGAGTTATCACCTGGAGACAGGTAGAGGAGAGAGAGAGAGGGGGGTTATCACCTGGAGACAGGTAGAGGAGAGAGAGGGGGAGTTATCACCTGGAGACAGGTAGAGGAGAGAGAGAGGGGGGGTTATCACCTGGAGACAGGGGTGATCATCCCCAAATTACACTCAGACAAGCACACACACACACAGGTTGTTCTCTCATCTTTCCTGAACAGACACACACCAAACACACTTCCAGTCCTACTCTCAGGCACACACACCCACCTTGGCGAGGCCAGCACGGTGCGCCCCCTGTGCCTCCATGTGGGCCAGGTACCGGTTGAAGTCTCTGAACTCCTCCACGGTGGGCCTGAAGGTCATGATCTTGCAGGAGGGGTTAACGGGGCCGTAGACCTCCGCCCCTGCCATCCTGCCTGCTCACACAGAGGAAGCCTTGACAGAGAAACAGTTACTCCTCATTAGAATGTCATGACAGTAATACGTTCTGTTAACTAAGGGGAAGCCTTGACAGAGAAACAGTTACTCCTCATTAGAATGTCATGACAGTAAAACGTAATTGCCTCCACCAATTAAACCCAGACAAGATCTTAAGGAAACAGGGCAGGAGGGGGTTAACAGGGCCGTAGACTGGCTGACAGCCGTGGTAGATCAGACCGTATAACACGGGTATGACAATGCAATGATTTTTACTGCTCTAATTACGTTGGTAACCAGTTTATAATAGCAATAAGGCACCTCAGGGGTTTGTGGTATATTGCCAATTTACCACGGCTAAGGGCTGTATCCAGGCACTCCGCGTTGCGCGTTAGAACAACCCCTAGCCGTGGTATATTGGCCATATACCACACTGCCTCTGGCCTTACTGCTTAAATAGAACACAGGCTAGGGCCATAGGCTGTCTGACTAGACTGATAAAACCTAGAGATACATACCGTAGAGACACTAGATCCCAGCTAGTCTACATACTGTAGAGACACTAGATCCCAGCTAGTCTACATACCGTAGACACACTAGATCCCAGCTAGTCTACATTCTGTAGAGACACTAGATCCCAGCTAGTCTACATACCGTAGAGACACTAGATCCCAGCTAGTCTACATTCTGTAGAGACACTAGATCCCAGCTAGTCTACATTCTGTAGAGACACTAGATCCCAGCTAATCTACATACTGTAGAGACACTAGATCCCAGCTAATCTACATACTGTAGAGACACGAGATCCCAGCTGATCTACATACTGTAGAGACACTAGATCCCAGCTAGTCTACATACTGTAGAGACACTAGATCCCAGCTAGTCTACATACCGTAGAGACACTAGATCCCAGCTAGTCTACATACTGTAGAGACACTAGATCCCAGCTAGTCTACATACCGTAGAGACACGAGATCCCAGCTAGTCTACATATCATAGAGACACTAGATCACAGCTAGCCTACATTCTGTAGAGACACTAGATCCCAACTAATCTACATACTGTAGACACTAGATCCCAACTAATATACATACTGTAGACACTAGATCCCAACTAATCTATATACTGTAGACACTAGATCCCATCTAGTCTACATACTGTAGAGACACTAGATCCCAGCTAGTCTACATACTGTAGAGACACTAGATCCCAGCAAATCTACATACTGTAGAGACACGAGATCCCAGCAAGTCTACATACTGTAGAGACACTAGATCCCAGCTAGTCTACATACCGTAGAGAAACGAGATCCCAGCTAGTCTACATACTGTAGAGACACGAGATCCCAGCGAGCCTACATACTGTAGAGACACTAGATCCCAGCTAGTCTACATATCATAGAGACACTAGATCACAGCTAGCCTACATTCTGTAGAGACACTAGATCCCAGCAAATCTACATACTGTAGAGACACGAGATCCCAGCAAGTCTACATACTGTAGAGACACTAGATCCCAGCTAGTCTACATACCGTAGAGAAACGAGATCCCAGCTAGTCTACATACTGTAGAGACACGAGATCCCAGCGAGTCTACATACTGTAGAGACACGAGATCCCAGCGAGTCTACATACTGTAGAGACACTAGATCCCAACTAATCTGCATACTATAGACACTAGATCCCAACTAATCTACATACTGTAGAGACACTAGATCCCAGCTAGTCTACATACTGTAGAGACACTAGATCCCAACTAATCTACATACTGTAGACACTAGATCCCAACTAATCTATATAATGTAGACACTAGATCCCAGCTAGTCTACATACTGTAGAGACACTAGATCCCAGCTAGTCTACATACTGTAGAGACACTAGATCCCAGCTAGTCTACATACTGTAGAGACACTAGATCCCAGCTAGTCTACATACTGTAGAGACACTAGATCCCAGCTAGTCTACATTCTGTAGAGACACTAGATCCCAGCTAGTCTACATACCGTAGAGACACGAGATCCCAGCTAATCTACATACTGTAGAGACACGAGATCCCAGCGAGTATACATACTGTAGAGACACTAGATCCCAGCTAGTCTACATACTGTAGAGACACTAGATCCCAGCTAGTCTACATACCGTAGAGACACGAGATCCCAGCTAGTCTACATATCGTAGAGACACTAGATCACAGCTAGCCTACATTCTGTAGACACTAGATCCCAACTAATCTACATACTGTAGACACTAGATCCCAACTAATCTACATACTGTAGACACTAGATCCCAGCTAGTCTACGTACTGTAGAGACACTAGAGCCCAGCTAGTCTACATACTGTAGAGACACTAGATCCCAGCTAGTCTACATACTGTAGAGACACTAGATCCCAGCTAGTCTACATTCTGTAGAGACACGAGATCCCAGCTAGTCTACATACTGTAGAGACACGAGATCCCAGCGAGTCTACATACTGTAGAGACATTAGATCCCAGCTAGTCTACATACCGTAGAGACACAAGATCCCAGCTAGTCTACATTCTGTAGAGACACTAGATCCCAGCTAGTCTACATACTGTAGAGACACTAGATCCCAGCTAGTCTACATTCTGTAGAGACACTAGATCCCAGCTAGTCTACATACCGTAGAGACACGAGATCCCAGCTAATCTACATACCGTAGAGACACGAGATCCCAGCTAGTCTACATTCTGTAGAGACACTAGATCCCAGCTACAGTTGAAGTCAGAAGTTTACATACACCTCAGCCAACTACATTTAAACTCGGTTTTTCACAATCGCTGACATTTAATCCTAGTAAAAATGCCCTGTCGTAGGTCAGTTAGGATCACTACTTTATTTTAAGAATGTGAAATGTCTACATTCCGTAGAGACACGAGTTCCCAGCTAATCTACATACTGTAGAGACACGAGATCCCAGCGAGTCTACATACTGTAGAGACACTAGATCCCAGCTAGTCTACATATCATAGAGACACTAGATCACAGCTAGCCTACATTCTGTAGAGACACTAGATCCCAACTAATCTACATACTGTAGACACTAGATCCCAACTAATCTACATACTGTAGACACTAGATCCCAGCTAGTCTACATACTGTAGAGACACTAGATCCCAACTAATCTACATACTGTAGACACTAGATCCCAACTAATCTACATACTGTAGACACTAGATCCCAGCTAGTCTACATACTGTAGAGACACTAGATCCCAGCTAGTCTACATACTGTAGAGACACGAGATCCCAGCGAGTCTACATACTGTAGAGACACTAGATCCCAGCTAGTCTACATATCATAGAGACACTAGATAGCAGCTAGCCTACATTCTGTAGAGACACTAGATCCCAACTAATCTACATACTGTAGACACTAGATCCCAACTAATCTACATACTGTAGACACTAGATCCAACTAATCTACATACTGTAGACACTAGATCCCAACTAATCTATATACTGCAGACACTAGATCCCAGCTAGTCTACATACTGTAGAGACACTAGATCCCAGCTAGTCTACATACTGTAGAGACACTAGATCCCAGCTAGTCTACATACTGTAGAGACACTAGATCCCAACTAGTCTACATACTGTAGAGACACTAGATCCCAGCTAGTCTACATACTGTAGAGACACTAGATCCAAGCTAGTCTACATTCTGTAGAGACACTAGATCACAGCTAGTCTACATAACGTAGAGACACGAGATCCCAGCTAGTCTACATACTGTAGAGACACGAGATCCCAGCGAGTCTACATACTGTAGAGACACGAGATCCCAGCTAGTCTACATACCGTAGAGACACGAGATCCCAGCTAGTCTACATACCGTAGAGACACGAGATCCCAGCTAGTCTACATTCTGTAGACACTAGATCCCAGCTAGTCTACATACTGTAGAGACACTAGATCCCAGCTAGTCTACATACCTTAGAGACACGAGATCCCAGCTAGTCTACATACCGTAGAGACACGAGATCCCAGCTAGTCTACATTCTGTAGAGACACTAGATCCCAGCAAGTCTACATTCTGTAGAGACACTAGATCCCAGCTAGTCTACATACTGCAGACACTAGATCCCAGCTAGTCTACATACCTTAGAGACACGAGATCCCAGCTAGTCTACATACCGTAGAGACACGAGATCCCAGCTAGTCTACATTCTGTAGAGACACTAGATCCCAGCAAGTCTACATACTGTAGAGACACTAGATCCCAGCTAGTCTACATACTGTAGAGACACTAGATCCCAGCTAGTCTACATTCTGTAGAGACACTAGATCCCAGCTAGTCTACATACCGTAGAGACACGAGATCCCAGCTAATCTACATACTGTAGAGACACGAGATCCCAGCGAGTATACATACTGTAGAGACACTAGATCCCAGCTAGTCTACATACTGTAGAGACACTAGATCCCAGCTAGTCTACATACCGTAGAGACACGAGATCCCAGCTAGTCTACATATCGTAGAGACACTAGATCACAGCTAGCCTACATTCTGTAGACACTAGATCCCAGCAAGTCTACATACTGTAGAGACACTAGATCCCAGCTAGTCTACATACTGTAGAGACACTAGATCCCAGCTAGTCTACATTCTGTAGAGACACTAGATCCCAGCTAGTCTACATACCGTAGAGACACGAGATCCCAGCTAATCTACATACTGTAGAGACACGAGATCCCAGCGAGTATACATACTGTAGAGACACTAGATCCCAGCTAGTCTACATACTGTAGAGACACTAGATCCCAGCTAGTCTACATACCGTAGAGACACGAGATCCCAGCTAGTCTACATATCGTAGAGACACTAGATCACAGCTAGCCTACATTCTGTAGACACTAGATCCCAACTAATCTACATACTGTAGACACTAGATCCCAGCTAGTCTACGTACTGTAGAGACACTAGAGCCCAGCTAGTCTACATACTGTAGAGACACTAGATCCCAGCTAGTCTACATACTGTAGAGACACTAGATCCCAGCTAGTCTACATTCTGTAGAGACACGAGATCCCAGCTAGTCTACATACTGTAGAGACACGAGATCCCAGCGAGTCTACATACTGTAGAGACATTAGATCCCAGCTAGTCTACATACCGTAGAGACACAAGATCCCAGCTAGTCTACATTCTGTAGAGACACTAGATCCCAGCTAGTCTACATACTGTAGAGACACTAGATCCCAGCTAGTCTACATTCTGTAGAGACACTAGATCCCAGCTAGTCTACATTCTGTAGAGACACGAGATCCCAGCTAATCTACATACCGTAGAGACACGAGATCCCAGCTAGTCTACATTCTGTAGAGACACTAGATCCCAGCTACAGTTGAAGTCAGAAGTTTACATACACCTCAGCCAACTACATTTAAACTCGGTTTTTCACAATCGCTGACATTTAATCCTAGTAAAAATGCCCTGTCGTAGGTCAGTTAGGATCACTACTTTATTTTAAGAATGTGAAATGTCTACATTCCGTAGAGACACGAGTTCCCAGCTAATCTACATACTGTAGAGACACGAGATCCCAGCGAGTCTACATACTGTAGAGACACTAGATCCCAGCTAGTCTACATATCATAGAGACACTAGATCACAGCTAGCCTACATTCTGTAGAGACACTAGATCCCAACTAATCTACATACTGTAGACACTAGATCCCAACTAATCTACATACTGTAGACACTAGATCCCAGCTAGTCTACATACTGTAGAGACACTAGATCCCAGCTAGTCTACATACTGTAGAGACACGAGATCCCAGCGAGTCTACATACTGTAGAGACACTAGATCCCAGCTAGTCTACATATCATAGAGACACTAGATAGCAGCTAGCCTACATTCTGTAGAGACACTAGATCCCAACTAATCTACATACTGTAGACACTAGATCCCAACTAATCTACATACTGTAGACACTAGATCCCAACTAATCTACATACTGTAGACACTAGATCCCAACTAATCTACATACTGTAGACACTAGATCCCAACTAATCTATATACTGCAGACACTAGATCCCAGCTAGTCTACATACTGTAGAGACACTAGATCCCAGCTAGTCTACATACTGTAGAGACACTAGATCCCAGCTAGTCTACATACTGTAGAGACACTAGATCCCAACTAGTCTACATACTGTAGAGACACTAGATCCCAGCTAGTCTACATACTGTAGAGACACTAGATCCAAGCTAGTCTACATTCTGTAGAGACACTAGATCACAGCTAGTCTACATACCGTAGAGACACGAGATCCCAGCTAGTCTACATACTGTAGAGACACGAGATCCCAGCGAGTCTACATACTGTAGAGACACGAGATCCCAGCTAGTCTACATACCGTAGAGACACAAGATCCCAGCTAGTCTACATACCGTAGAGACACGAGATCCCAGCTAGTCTACATTCTGTAGACACTAGATCCCAGCTAGTCTACATACTGTAGAGACACTAGATCCCAGCTAGTCTACATACCTTAGAGACACGAGATCCCAGCTAGTCTACATACCGTAGAGACACGAGATCCCAGCTAGTCTACATTCTGTAGAGACACTAGATCCCAGCAAGTCTACATTCTGTAGAGACACTAGATCCCAGCTAGTCTACATACTGCAGACACTAGATCCCAGCTAGTCTACATACTGTAGAGACACTAGATCCCAGCTAGTCTACATACTGTAGAGACACTAGATCCCAGCTAGTCTACATACTGTAGAGACACTAGATCCCAGCTAGTCTACATACTGTAGAGACACTAGATCCCAGCTAGTCTACATACTGTAGACACTAGATCCCAACTAATCTACATACTGTAGACACTAGATCCCAGCTAGTCTACATACTGTAGAGACACTAGATCCCAGCTAGTCTACATACTGTAGAGACACTAGATCCCAGCTAGTCTACATTCTGTAGAGACACTAGATCCCAGCTAGTCTACATACCGTAGAGACACGAGATCCCAGCTAGTCTACATACCGTAGAGACACGAGATCCCAGCTAGTCTACATTCTGTAGAGACACTAGACCCCAGCTAGTCTACATACTGTAGACACTAGATCCCAGCTAGTCTACATACTGTAGACACTAGATCCCAGCTAGTCTACATACTGTAGAGACACTAGATCCCAGCTAGTCTACATACTGTAGAGACACTAGATCCCAGCTAGTCTACATACTGTAGAGACACTAGATCCCAGCTAGTCTACATACTGTAGAGACACTAGATCCCAGCTAGTCTACATACTGTAGACACTAGATCCCAACTAATCTACATACTGTAGACACTAGATCCCAGCTAGTCTACATACTGTAGAGACACTAGATCCCAGCTAGTCTACATACTGTAGAGACACTAGATCCCAGCTAGTCTACATACTGTAGAGACACTAGATCCCAGCTAGTCTACATTCTGTAGAGACACTAGATCCCAGCTAGTCTACATACCGTAGAGACACGAGATCCCAGCTAGTCTACATACCGTAGAGACACGAGATCCCAGCTAGTCTACATTCTGTAGAGACACTAGATCCCAGCTAGTCTACATACTGTAGACACTAGATCCCAGCTAGTCTACATACTGTAGAGACACTAGATCCCAGCTAGTCTACATACTGTAGAGACACTAGATCCCAGCTAGTCTACATACTGTAGAGACACTAGATCCCAGCTAGTCTACATACTGTAGAGACACTAGATCCCAGCTAGTCTACATACTGTAGAGACATTAGATCCCAGCTAGTCTACATTCTGTAGAGACACTAGATCCCAGCTAGTCTACATACCGTAGAGACACGAGATCCCAGCTAATCTACATACTGTAGAGACACGAGATCCCAGCGAGTCTACATACTGTAAAGACACTAGATCCCAGCTAGTCTACATTCTGTAGAGACACTAGATCCCAGCTAGTCTACATACTGTAGAGACACTAGATCCCAGCTACAGTTGAAGTCAGAAGTTTACATACACCTCAGCCAACTACATTTAAACTCGGTTTTTCACAATCGCTGACATTTCATCCTAGTAAAAATGCCCTGTCGTAGGTCAGTTAGGATCACTACTTTATTTTAAGAATGTGAAATGTCTACATTCCGTAGAGACACGAGATCCCAGCTAATCTACATACTGTAGAGACACGAGATCCCAGCGAGTCTACATACTGTAGAGACACTAGATCCCAGCTAGTCTACATATCATAGAGACACTAGATCACAGCTAGCCTACATTCTGTAGAGACACTAGATCCCAACTAATCTACATACTGTAGACACTAGATCCCAACTAATCTACATACTGTAGACACTAGATCCCAGCTAGTCTACATACTGTAGAGACACTAGATCCCAGCTAGTCTACATACTGTAGAGACACGAGATCCCAGCGAGTCTACATACTGTAGAGACACTAGATCCCAGCTAGTCTACATATCATAGAGACACTAGATCACAGCTAGCCTACATACTGTAGACACTAGATCCCAACTAATCTATATACTGTAGACACTAGATCCCAGCTAGTCTACATACTGTAGAGACACTAGATCCCAGCTAGTCTACATACTGTAGAGACACTAGATCCCAGCTAGTCTACATACTGTAGACACTAGATCCCAACTAATCTACATACTGTAGACACTAGATCCCAACTAATCTACATACTGTAGAGACACTAGATCCCAGCTAGTCTACATACCGTAGAGACACGAGATCCCCGCTAATCTACATACTGTAGAGACACGAGATCCCAACTAATCTACATACTGTAGACACTAGATCCCAACTAATATATATACTGTAGACACTAGATCCCAGCTAGTCTACATACTGTAGAGACACTAGATCCCAGCTAGTCTACATACTGTAGAGACACTAGATCCCAGCTAGTCTACATACTGTAGACACTAGATCCCAACTAATCTACATACTGTAGACACTAGATCCCAACTAATCTACATACTGTAGAGACACTAGATCCCAGCTAGTCTACATACCGTAGAGACACGAGATCCCAGCTAATCTACATACTGTAGAGACACGAGATCCCAGCGAGTCTACATACTGTAGAGACACTAGATCCCAGCTAGTCTACATACCGTAGAGACACGAGATCCCAGCTACAGTTGAAGTCAGAAGTTTACATACACCTCAGCCAACTACATTTAAACTCAGTTTTTCACAATCGCTGACATTTAATCCTAGTAAAAATGCCCTGTCGTAGGTCAGTTAGGATCACTACTTTATTTTAAGAATGTGAAATGTCTACATTCCGTAGAGACACGAGATCCAGCTAATCTACATACTGTAGAGACATGAGATCCCAGCGAGTCTACATACTGTAGAGACACTAGATCACAGCTAGCCTACATTCTGTAGAGACACTAGATCCCAACTAATCTACATACTGTAGACACTAGATCCCAGCTAGTCTACATACTGTAGAGACACTAGATCCCAGCTAGTCTACATACTGTAGAGACACTAGATCCCAGCTAGTCTACATACCGTAGAGACACGAGATCCCAGCTAGTCTACATACTGTAGAGACACTAGATCCCAGCTACAGTTGAAGTCAGAAGTTTACATACACCTCAGCCAACTACATTTAAACTCGGTTTTTCACAATCGCTGACATTTAATCCTAGTAAAAATGCCCTGTCGTAGGGTCAGTTAGGATCACTACTTTATTTTAAGAATGTGAAACATCAGAAAAATAGTAGAGAGAATGATTTATTTCAGCTTTTATTTCTTTCATCACATTTCCAGTGGGTCAGAAGTTTACATACACTCAATTAGTATTTGGTAGCATTGCCTTTAAATGGTTTAACTTGGGTCAAACGTTGCGGGGAGCCTTCCACAATAAGTTGAGTGAATTTTGGCCCATTCCTCCTGACAGAGCTGGTGTAACTGAGTCAGGTTCTCGCTCGCACACGTTTTTTTTTCAGTTCTTCCCACAAATTTTCTATAGGATTGAGGTCAGGGCTTTGTGATGGCCACTCCAATACCATGACTTTGTTGTCCCTAAGCCATACCTTTGGAAGTATGCTTGGGGTCATTGTCCGATCAGGACCAGGGTTTGTGAACAACACTCAATGTTGTGCAGTGTAGGCTACAGTATTGCTTATATGAATAACACATGAATAAAAAGCAACACATAGGTTATTATTGTGTAACTAACCAATAAGGTCCGATAACAATATTAACCTATGTGCAACACATTTATTATTCTTATCAGGCCTCATTATCAGGCCTCATTGGTTAATTACACAAAAACAGCCAAGGAAGCAGGCTTCTCTTCCTTCTTCCTGAGTCCAGCTCTAACACACCTGATTCTACTAATTAACTAATCACCAATCCAATAAGCCTTAATAAGCTAGTAGATTAGCTGAACTAATAAACCCAGTGTTGCAGACAGTGCAACTGCAATAAATCAGCCTCCAAAATGGCCCCTATTCCATATATAGTACACTACTTTTGACAAGGGTTGGCACCCTATTCCTTATTTAGTTCACTACTTTAGACCAGGGTTAGCATCCTATTCCCTATTTAGTTCAGTACTTTAGACAAGGGTTGGCACCCTATTCCTTATTTAGTTCACTACTTTAGACCAGGGTTAGTACCCTATTCCCTATTTAGTTCAGTACTTTAGACAAGGGTTGGCACCCTATTCCTTATTTAGTTCACTACTTTAGACCAGGGTTAGCACCCTATTCCCTATTTAGTTCACTACTTTTGACAAGGGTTGGCACCCTATTCCTTATTTAGTTCACTACTTTAGACCAGGGTAGGCACCCTATTCCCTATTTAGTTCACTACTTTTGACAAGGGTTGGCACCCTATTCCTTATTTAGTTCACTACTTTAGACCAGGGTTAGCACCCTATTCCCTATTTAGTTCAGTACTTTAGACCAGGGTTGGCACCCTATTCCCTATTTAGTACACTACTTTAGACCAGGGTTGGCACCCTATTCCCTATTTAGTTCAGTACTTTAGACCAGGGTTGGCACCATATTCCCTATTTAGTACACTACTTTAGACCAGGGTTGGCACCCTATTCCCTATATAGTTCACCACTTTAGACCAGGGTTGGCACCCTATTCCCTATATAGTTCACCACTTTAGACCAGGGTTGGCACCCTATTCCCTATATAGTTCACTACTTTAGACCAGGGTTGGCACCCTATTCCCTATATAGTTCACCACTTTAGACCAGGGTTGGCACCCTATTCCCTATATAGTTCACCACTTTAGACCAGGGTTGGCACCCTATTCCATATATAGTACACTACTTTAGACCAGGGTTGGCACCCTATTCCATATATAGTACACTACTTTAGACAAGGGTTGGCACCCTATTCCTTATTTAGTTCACTACTTTAGACCAGGGTTAGCACCCTATTCCCTATTTAGTTCAGTACTTTAGACCAGGGTTGGCACCCTATTCCCTATATAGTACACTACTTTAGACCAGGGTTGGCACCCTATTCCATATATAGTACACTACTTTAGACTAGGGTAGGCACCCTATTCCCTATTTAGTTCACTACTTTAGACCAGGGTTGGCACCCTATTCCCTATATAGTTCACCACTTTAGACCAGGGTTGGCACCCTATTCCCTATATAGTACACTACTTTAGACCAGGGTTGGCACCCTATTCCCTATATAGTACACTACTTTAGACCAGGGTTGGCACCCTATTCCCTATATAGTTCACCACTTTAGACCAGGGTTGGCACCCTATTCCCTATATAGTTCACCACTTTAGACCAGGGTTGGCACCCTATTCCCTATATAGTTCACCACTTTAGACCAGGGTTGGCACCCTATTCCCTATTTAGTTCACTACTTTAGACCAGGGTTGGCACCCTATTCCCTATATAGTTCACCACTTTAGACCAGGGTTGGCACCCTATTCCCTATATAGTACACTACTTTAGACCAGGGTTGGCACCCTATTCCCTATATAGTACACTACTTTAGACCAGGGTTGGCACCCTATTCCATATACAGTACACTACTTTTGACCATAGCATAGGAGTATGGGTTCTGGTCAAACGTTGTGCACTAAAAAGGGTGCTCTTTGGGATGCACTCCCATGCTGTCTTACTCATGTCACCTTCAATTTCGCTGTGTGTTATTTACAAGTTGGACCACTGGGTGGCGGTCATCTCCCACAAAGGAAATCGTGGTCCTCCCAAAATATTCTGACAACCCCTCTGCTAGTTACCACCAAGCAGGGTTCCCGATCACCACAACTCTGGGGGTCCATCCCGAATGGCACCCTATTCCCTACATAGTGAACTACTTTTGGCCAGGGCTTACATCAACATCAGAGCACTATATAGGGAATAGGGTGCCATTTGGTATACTCACTTTGGATTTACTTTGACAAAGGAGACAAAGGGGACTAGACACACAATAACAGTTGGTTTCTTAAAAAAAAAAAAATTGTTAAAGCAAAACAGTACAATGAGGAAGAGACCCACAATAAGGAAATGCGTCTCAAATCATTCATTTAGATTATCTCACAAAGCAATGAACGGCTAATACAATAACAATAAAAACGTTACATTTTAATTGATTCGAATAAAGTAAATCTATGAATTATGTTGTTGCATATCATGTTTGATATAAAATGGTAACTTTGCCATGTAAAGCTGTTCAACCATTTTCTTAAAAATCATGCAATGCACTTACTTTATATATATATATATATATATATATATATATATATATATATATATATATATATATATATATATATATATATATATATATAGTAGCTAAATGATTAAATCACTTGTGACAGTGCATTTATTTCCCAAGATAAGTCCGAAGTGCAGTGTGGCTAATCTGATCTTTGTCTGTCTTTCTGTCCGAGCTCGTCTACGTTCAGTTGTGGTAGCCAGCAATGGCAGATCGAAGGAGACAGTTCAAATAATTGATAACTACGACTTGATTTGAAATCAACCACTCCCTTTCTTTCGTTATTGTCAGAATTCAAGAGTCTTACAGTAGTCAAACGTGAGATAAATAACAAGAACTGGTTACGATGAGAAAAGGGATAAGTAGCCAGCTTGCTAAACTGGCCATCTTGCACAATGCGCGTAGCAGAGATGGGGGTTTAAATCCCATCTTGAATGGATGCAGTCGAGATTTATGCTAACTAACAAGGCCCGAGGTTAGCTAGCAAGCTACTAGCTGACCAAATATACTGCACGAATTCAACATATATCAACCATAAATAGTATGGCTGTTATCTAGACACACATAGAAATACATTTACCTAGTAACGTTAGTATTGTGCATCGCAGTTTCGCTGGTTTAGCTAGCTAACAACAGATTAACAGTTGGCTAGTAGAAGTTAGCACAACGAAAACACCAAGTCAACGGGTTCGAGTTAGCCTCACCAGCTAACTGTGAGAGGTAACTGTTAGCCAGCCGGTAATAAAACAGGGTATAAATAAACATTCTGTGTTAGATGTATAACGTAGACTATGTCCAAGCAGAACTACTATATCCACAGCCAGTTTACCTATATGCAATAATGTCTGAATCAATTGATAAATGCATGCAAGCAGCGAAAACGAGATGCTGTTGTTAGCCAACGTGTGCCAAGTTGGGCTAGCTAGCAACGGTAGCTTAGTTATCCTAGCCAACCAGTTAGCCTAGCCAACCAGTTAGCTTAGCCAACCAGTCCACTGCTTACAAACGAAAATAGACGCCACAAACTAGTTGACACTGAACGTTATAGTCATGAATTAAACCCGTGTTATAGATTGCATTTGTAAGGAAACTTGTACTGTACCTTTTGGTGTATGAAAAATGTGTGTTTCGTTGTATTGTTGTTTATCTCTTCTCGCCCTGATCGCCCAGCTGTTTTCATATAACAGCTGGTCAACAGCGTCTTGTTCTTCTGTCTGGTCGATAAGCAGATTTCAGACCAGTGGTGTAGTTGGCTGCCCCCTGTCGGACAAAGTTGCACCTTCACTTCAACAAATGTAGAAAAAAATAAGAAACATACAAAAAATTAAACATTTATTTAATTATAGGAATATAAAATAAGAAACATATAAAAATTAAGCATTTAATTATAGGAATATTTTCTAGAAATGCTTGGTTTTTCACTTTTTTGGTGGGTGACACATTTCGATTGATATTTTCTCCCTTCCTGTTTTCCTATTGTTTCAGTGTCTACACAGAATTTCCCAGTTTATATACATGTAAATAATGAATAAGACTACGTGTGTGGATTATGAATGTCGCTATATATATCTGTTATCGTTGCTATGTGTGAAGCAGGTGTTAAAACGAATTAGAGTTAGCACGACCGACTAGGAGATAGTGAAAGAGGAGTGGCATCCATCACCGTTCACTAGGAACCAAACGGACGCGAACGGTCCAAAAAGGGGGCGGGACCTACATGACTTCGTCCAATAAGAAGCTATAATATTCGTTGCAAAATGTTTACCGTTAAAACGTTTTTGCTACGACATGGATTAATGAATACATCCCAGGGTGACAACGCCGATGACTTTCTCTGAACATGGCCGCTCAAGATGAACTCAGTAAGTTTCTAACTGCTTTTTTCACTGATTAAATGCATCGTAAGACACTTCATGAATCGGTAACATGTATTATTGCATTTAGTACACAGTCATAACTTTATTCTATCGAGCGAAAAACGCCTGTGATATGAACTATGAACACGTTGATTTGAGGTAGCTGGCTAACGCTAGTTAGAAGGCCGTCTGCACAGTCATGGTCCAAATGAAAGTGTTGTATTAAAGATCAACGTGATCTGATGGCGACTGGAATAGTTGTTATTTTTTTTAAAACATTGGATCAGTCATTTCATTCCCTATTTGTAATGATGTCATGTTAGATCTGTAACTACGATTAAACTAAACGATGATATTTTGGCGTAACCAAGTGGCTAGCTTGCTGGTTAGCAGTGCAGCCAGGCGTCCGGGACAATATGAATTGTCTTTAAGATTAGCCTTGTGTGTGTGTGTGTGTGTGAAGTTAACTAATTAGCTCTAGTAGCTAGCTAATTCATTGCAAACCAGCTAGTTAGGTATCTCGATGGTAACAGGTTGCATACATGGAATGAAAGATGACACATTTAATTTTCAATGCAGTGAGTGTGTTGGCAAACACACACCTCTCACAAGGTAACGTTAGCTAACCATTTTGAGATGATTTAGCTAACTGACTAACTAACCAGCCAAATCACCAGCTAGTTAGCTAGCCACTAATTTATGTCATTAATTTCCTTGCCAACTAGTTGCCAGTCCGATGCAAGTAGAAAGCATATACGCCCTGTCTGACATAGCTAATGGCTATGTCATGCAGGCTTTGTGATCTAGCTCAGAACAGCCTGTCCACCCCAGTTATAACACATATAACACAAGGTGCATTAGCACATTAACAGTCCCTTGTTGATACTTTAGGTCTGAATGTTGTAGCTACATTTGAAATGTTTACAGTTGAGTCATTCAGCAGACTCAGTCTTATTCAGAGTAAACTGAGCCACTCGGGACCAGCTAACTGGACATCCACACGGTACCTTTCTGTACCTTAATTAGACAGGTGTGTTTTCTGTACCTTAATTAGACAGGTGTGTTTTCTGTACCTTAATTAGACAGGTGTGTTTTCTGTACCTTAATTAGTCAGGTGTGTTTTCTGTACCTTAATTAGTCAGGTGTGTTTTCTGTACCTTAATTAGTCAGGTGTGTTTTCTGTACCTTAATTAGTCAGGTGTGTTTTCTGTACCTTAATTGGACAGGTGTGTTTTCTGTACTTTATTTGAACAGGTGTATATTCTGTACTTTAATTAGACAGGTGTGTTTTCTGTACCTTATTTGGACAGGTGTGTTTTCTGTACCTTATTTGGACAGGTGGGTTTTCTGTACCTTAATTAGACAGGTGTCTAGACACCCTACTCCCTATACAGTGCACTACTCTTGACCGGAACCCTATTGAACCTGGTGAAAAGTATATAGTGCACTACTTTTGATGAGAGTCCTATGGGCCCTGGTCAAAAGTAGTGCACTATAAAGGGAATAGGGGGCCATTTGGGACGGCCTAGTCTCATCATTTCTAATTTTAAAATCCTCCCTTTCTCCTCCTTCTCTCTCCTCTTCACTCCTAATTTCTCCTCCTTCTCTCCTCCTCACTTCTAATTTCTCATCCTTCTCTCCTCCTCACTTCTGATTTCTCCTCCTTCTCTTCTCCTCACTTCTAATTTCTCCTTCTCTCTCTCCTCCATTCAATTCTCCAGATCAACTGGAGCGAGTTTTCTTGCGTTTGGGCCATGCAGAGACTGACGACCAACTCCAGGACATTATATCCAAGTTCCTGCCCCCGGTCCTCCTCAAGCTGTCCAGCGTGCAGGAGGGAGTCAGGAAGAAAGTAAGGACACGCTGATATCTGTTTCTTCCATCCAGCAGTACCAGTAGCCTGCACATAGCTGTGTTTCTGTTCTCCTTCTCAAGGAAGTGTTCATGCACATAGCTGTGTTTCTGTTCTCCTTCTCCAGGAAGTGTTCATGCACATAGCTGTGTTTCTGTTCTCCTTCTCCAGGAAGTGTTCACTTGCACTTATTCTCACCTGGATTTCACAATGGAGGAATTGGAAACTCCCTCCGGGCCAATGCTTACATCAACCCCATGCTTTTAAATCCACGACTGGGTGTGTGGAAGACAAGTGCACACAGACACAGCTGCTCAATGTTATTGGGGAAAGGCCCACCCACAGCATTGTAGTAATACCAATCACGAAACAGTCAACTAGTAAGCATAGTAATATTCTCCTCCCCCTCCATATGTTGATGGTGTGCATGCTGCTGTAATTGCGTTGACAGAAGCTGTTCTCCATATTAAACACACAGATTAGTTGTAGACCTGCTGATACACACTACTTGTACACTATACAGTAGCTTTATGCTAATGCCAAACCGTCTCTTCTAACAGTCAACTGGAATCATGATCTATTCTCTACCAGGTGATGGAGCTCCTGGTCCACCTGAACAAGAGGATTAAGAGCAGACCTTTGATCCAGCTACCAGTAGAGACCCTCCTGGTAACTAATCATAACCTCTCGTTCTCTCTACCAGGTGATGGAGCTCCTGGTCCACCTGAACAAGAGGATTAAGAGCAGACCGTTGATCCAGCTGCCAGTAGAGACCCTCCTGGTAACTAATCATAACCTCTCGTTCCCTCTACCAGGTGATGGAGCTCCTGGTCCACCTGAACAAGAGGATTAAGAGCAGACCTTTGATCCAGCTACCAGTAGAGACCCTCCTGGTAACTAATCATAACCTCTTGTTCTCTCTACCAGGTGATGGAGCTCCTGGTCCACCTGAACAAGAGGATTAAGAGCAGACCTTTGATCCAGCTACCAGTAGAGACCCTCCTGGTAACTAATCATAACCTCTCGTTCTCTCTACCAGGTGATGGAGCTCCTGGTCCACCTGAACAAGAGGATTAAGAGCAGACCTTTGATCCAGCTACCAGTAGAGACCCTCCTGGTAACTAATCATAACCTCTCGTTCTCTCTACCAGGTGATGGAGCTCCTGGTCCACCTGAACAAGAGGATTAAGAGCAGACCTTTGATCCAGCTACCAGTAGAGACCCTCCTGGTAACTAATCACAACCTCTCGTTCTCTCTACCAGGTGATGGAGCTCCTGGTCCACCTGAACAAGAGGATTAAGAGCAGACCTTTGATCCAGCTACCAGTAGAGACCCTCCTGGTAACTAATCATAACCTCTCGTTCTCTCTACCAGGTGATGGAGCTCCTGGTCCACCTGAACAAGAGGATTAAGAGCAGACCTTCGATCCAGCTACCAGTAGAGACCCTCCTGGTAACTAATCATAACCTCTCGTTCTCTCTACCAGGTGATGGAGCTCCTGGTCCACCTGAACAAGAGGATTAAGAGCAGACCTTTGATCCAGCTACCAGTAGAGACCCTCCTGGTAACTAATCATAACCTCTCGTTCTCTCTACCAGGTGATGGAGCTCCTGGTCCACCTGAACAAGAGGATTAAGAGCAGACCTTTGATCCAGCTACCAGTAGAGACCCTCCTGGTAACTAATCATAACCTCTCGTTCTCTCTACCAGGTGATGGAGCTCCTGGTCCACCTGAACAAGAGGATTAAGAGCAGACCGTTGATCCAGCTGCCAGTAGAGACCCTCCTGGTAACTAATCATAACCTCTCGTTCCCTCTACCAGGTGATGGAGCTCCTGGTCCACCTGAACAAGAGGATTAAGAGCAGACCTTTGATCCAGCTACCAGTAGAGACCCTCCTGGTAACTAATCATAACCTCTTGTTCTCTCTACCAGGTGATGGAGCTCCTGGTCCACCTGAACAAGAGGATTAAGAGCAGACCTTTGATCCAGCTACCAGTAGAGACCCTCCTGGTAACTAATCATAACCTCTCGTTCTCTCTACCAGGTGATGGAGCTCCTGGTCCACCTGAACAAGAGGATTAAGAGCAGACCTTTGATCCAGCTACCAGTAGAGACCCTCCTGGTAACTAATCATAACCTCTCGTTCTCTCTACCAGGTGATGGAGCTCCTGGTCCACCTGAACAAGAGGATTAAGAGCAGACCTTTGATCCAGCTACCAGTAGAGACCCTCCTGGTAACTAATCACAACCTCTCGTTCTCTCTACCAGGTGATGGAGCTCCTGGTCCACCTGAACAAGAGGATTAAGAGCAGACCTTTGATCCAGCTACCAGTAGAGACCCTCCTGGTAACTAATCATAACCTCTCGTTCTCTCTACCAGGTGATGGAGCTCCTGGTCCACCTGAACAAGAGGATTAAGAGCAGACCTTTGATCCAGCTACCAGTAGAGACCCTCCTGGTAACTAATCATAACCTCTCGTTCTCTCTACCAGGTGATGGAGCTCCTGGTCCACCTGAACAAGAGGATTAAGAGCAGACCTTTGATCCAGCTACCAGTAGAGACCCTCCTGGTAACTAATCATAACCTCTTGTTCTCTCTACCAGGTGATGGAGCTCCTGGTCCACCTGAACAAGAGGATTAAGAGCAGACCTTTGATCCAGCTACCAGTAGAGACCCTCCTGGTAACTAATCATAACCTCTCGTTCTCTCTACCAGGTGATGGAGCTCCTGGTCCACCTGAACAAGAGGATTAAGAGCAAACCTTTGATCCAGCTACCAGTAGAGACCCTCCTGGTAACTAATCATAACCTCTCGTTCTCTCTACCAGGTGATGGAGCTCCTGGTCCACCTGAACAAGAGGATTAAGAGCAGACCTTTGATCCAGCTACCAGTAGAGACCCTCCTGGTAACTAATCATAACCTCTCGTTCTCTTTACCAGGTGATGGAGCTCCTGGTCCACCTGAACAAGAGGATTAAGAGCAGACCTTTGATCCAGCTACCAGTAGAGACCCTCCTGGTAACTAATCATAACCTCTCGTTCTCTCTACCAGGTGATGGAGCTCCTGGTCCACCTGAACAAGAGGATTAAGAGCAGACCTTTGATCCAGCTACCAGTAGAGACCCTCCTGGTTCAGTACCAGGACCCTGCCGCAGCATCCTTTGTTACGGTAATGCTCTACGTTCTACCTGTTGTGGAGAGTTCAGATGGAAATATATGATGTAGAACAAACATGCCTGCCTCTGACGTGTAGAATAAGGAGTCACGACAGGCTCTATTCGTTATATTTCTATGCCTGCTGAAAGTGGCCTTAGTCTACTTCAACAGACTGGTTTATTACCATCTAGTTGAACCAATCTCCCCCCAGGGTCTGGTTTGGTGTAGGGTAATGTTTCCCCTACACACTGATCCTGAGTCAGTTTAGTTTTTTCTCTACTAATGGTTAAGGTTGGGATTAGGCGGAGGAGAAGCTGATCCTAGATCTGTACCTTGGGGAGACTTCACCCCAGAGCTGTGCAGCCTTCTGTCCTTGCTACTGCTTGCTCTTTGGGGAATAGAGGGCTGTTTGGGATACTTCCTGTTATTATCTATGTGGGGAATAGAGGGCTGTTTGGGATACTTCCTGTTATTATCTATGTAGGGAATAGAGAGAGGGCTGTTTGGGATACTTCCTGTTATTATCTATGAAGGGAATAGAGAGAGGGCTGTTTGGGATACTTCCTGTTATTATCTATGTAGGGAATAGAGAGAGGGCTGTTTTGGGTATTCATCCTGTGATTATCGTGTCAATATGGCATCTCTCAAACTGAGTAGGCCTGTGTTCAAACTCTGTGTGTATATATATATATATATATACACAAATACAATGTCTCTGTTTACCATGTTCTTTACTCCCCCTGACATTGTGAGATGTTTAATCCAGAACGGTGGATTCTCTCTGCAGAATTTCACCATCATTTACATCAAGATGGGATACCCTCGACTGGAGGTGGGGAACCAGTGTGAGCTGGCACCTACTCTGCTGACTGCTATGGAGGGCAAGCCTGAGCCCCAACAGGATAGGTAAGGAGAGAGACACACACACACACACACACACTCACACACCTGATAACTGCTATGGAGGGCAAGCCTGAGCCCCAACAGGATAGGTAAGGAGAGAGACACCTGCTGACTGCTATGGAGGGCAAGCCTGAGCCCCAACAGGATAGGTAAGGAGAGAGAGATACACACACACCTGATAACTGCTATGGAGGGCAAGCCTGAACCCCAACAGGATAGGTAAGGAGAGAGAGATACACACCTGATAACTGCTATGGAGGGCAAGCCTGAGCCCCAACAGGATAGGTAAGGAGAGAGAGACACACACACACCTGATAATTGCTATGGAGGGCAAGCCTGAGCCCCAACAGGATAGGTAAGGAGAGAGATATACACACACACACACCTGATAACTGCTATGGAGGGCAAGCCTGAGCCCCAACAGGATAGGTAAGGAGAGAGATATACACACACACACACGTGATAACTGCTATGGAGGGCAAGCCTGAGCCCCAACAGGATAGGTAAGGAGAGAGAGAGAGACACACACACACACTGTACGTACACACACACACTGACTTCCTGTCCCCTCTCCCTCCAGCTTGATGCATCTCCTGATCCCGTCCTTGTATCACATGAAGTACCCAAAGGACTCTTCCAACACTTCCAAGATGGCCTCTCCCTTCATCCTGATGGAGAAACCCAAGACGGTTCAGTTACTGCTGGAGTTCATGTTGGACGTACTGCTGATGCCCTACGGGTCAGTGGGGAGACTACGCTGCCTCTCCAAGGGCCCTGGGCACTAGTAGTTCACTATATAGGGCTCTGGGTACTAGTAGTTCACTATATAGGGCCCTGGGCACTAGTAGTTCACTATATAGGGCCCTGGGCACTAGTAGTTCACTATATAGGGCCCTGGGCACTAGTAGTTCACTATATAGGGCTCTGGGTACTAGTAGTTCACTATATAGGGCCCTGGGCACTAGTAGTTCACTATATAGGGCTCTGGGCACTAGTAGTTCACTATATAGGGAATAGGGCTCTGGGCACTAGTAGTTCAATACATAGGGCTCTGGGCACTAGTAGTTCACTATATAGGGCTCTGGGCACTAGTAGTTCACTATATAGGGCTCTGGGCACTAGTAGTTCACTATATAGGGCTCTGGGCACTAGTAGTTCACGATATAGGGAATAGGGTGCCATTTGGGATGTAGCCTATGGGGCTGGCCATTTTAAGTATTTTGTTATGCTAGTATGTTATCGGTTATTGTTAAAACGGTACTATAAAACTTGGAAACAACATGCTCACTCAAGTAATTGTTTTTCCAAAGACTTGAATTAATTATTACAATCCCTAAACAATGTACCTTGTTGTTGACCTTCCCCTCTCTCCCCCTCCTTCTCTCTCCTCTCTCCCCCTCTCTCCTCTGGCCTCCAGGTTTGTCCTGAACGAGCCTCCCACTCGCCCAGCTCCCTCGTCCCCTCAGGGTAGCTCTGGGGCAGCGGCGGCCGGACAGGGCCTCCCCCAGCCGCCTCCAGGGATGAGCGTCTACGCTGCCAAGAGGGTCATCGGAGAGGCCCAGTGGAGCCCAGAGCAGCTGGAACAGGTACTGACCTCTGAACTTTGAACCTTTGACCTTAGAGGTACCTTCCTTGGGGCGGCAGCGTAGCCTAGGGGTTAGAGCGTTGGACTAGTAACTGGAAGGTTGCTTGATCAAATCCCAGAGCTGACAAGGTACAAATCTGTCGTTCTGCCCCTGAACAAGGCAGTTAACCCACTGTTCCTAGGCCGGTTAACCCACTGTTCCTAGGCCGGTTAACCCACTGTTCCTAGACCGGTTAACCCACTGTTCCTAGACCAGTTAACCCACTGTTCCTAGACCAGTTAACCCCACTGTTCCTAGACCAGTTAACCCACTGTTCCTAGGCCAGTTAACCCACTGTTCCTAGGCCAGTTAACCCACTGTTCCACTGTTCCTAGACCAGTTAACCCACTGTTCCTAGACCAGTTAACCCACTGTTCCTAGACCGGTTAACCCACTGTTCCTAGACCAGTTAACCCACTGTTCCTAGACCAGTTAACCCACTGTTCCTAGACCAGTTAACCCACTGTTCCTAGGCCAGTTAACCCACTGTTCCTAGACCGGTTAACCCACTGTTCCTAGACCGGTTAACCCACTGTTCCTAGACCGGTTAACCCACTGTTCCTAGACCGGTTAACCCACTGTTCCTAGACCGGTTAACCCACTGTTCCTAGACCGGTTAACCCACTGTTCCTAGACCGGTTAACCCACTGTTCCTAGACCGGTTAACCCACTGTTCCTAGACCGGTTAACCCACTGTTCCTAGACCGGTTAACCCACTGTTCCTAGACCGGTTAACCCACTGTTCCTAGACCGGTTAACCCACTGTTCCTAGGCCGTCATTGTAAATAAGAATTTGTTGATAACTGACTGTTGTTGGGACGTGTGGTCGTCCCAGTGTTAACTAGGCATAGTGAAGTTCATTGGGTTGTGTGGTTGTTGTACTGTGGTTGTGTGGTTGTTGTTGTGTGGTTGTTGTTCTGTGGTTGTGAGGTTGTTCTGTGGTTGTGTGGTTGTTGTTCTGTGGTTGTTGTACTGTGGTTGTGTGGTTGTTGTACTGTGGTTGTGTGGTTGTTGTTGTACTGTGGTTGTTGTTGTGTGGTTGTTGTATTGTGGTTGTGTGGTTGTTGTGGTTGTTGTGTGGTTGTTGTACTGTGGTTGTGAGGTTGTTGTACTGTGGTTGTGTGGCTGTTGGGTTGTGTGGTTGGGTTGTGTGGTTGTTGTACTGTGGTTGTGTGGTTGTTGTACTGTGGTTGTGAGGTTGTTGTACTGTGGTTGTGAGGTAATGATTACGTGTCTCTCCCAGTGTAAACTCGGCATAGTGAAGTTCATCGAGGCAGAACAGGTACCGGAGGTGGAGACGGTCATACACCTGGTGGTTGCCTCTAGCGACACAAGACACGGCGTTGCCACGGCCGCGGACCTGGAGCTCAAGAGCAAGCAGAGGTGAGTATCTATGGGACTATTCTACTATTATGGGATGGTGCAGTAAGGGTGCACCTCATTAGTCCATTTACAACATGCTACAGGATTTCGTTCTGGGTTCCCCCGGGGAGTTTGTTCTGGGTTCCCCCGGGGAGTTTGTTCTGGGTTCCCCCGGGGAGTTTGTTCTGGGTTCCCCCGGGGAGTTTGTTCTGGGTTCCCCCGGGGAGTTTGTTCTGGGTTCCCCCGGGGAGTTTGTTCTGGGTTCCCCCGGGGAGTTCGTTGTTGATTTGTGATATGATGCCATGTGTTGTTGTGATGTTTGTTTTGCAGTATTATCGACTGGAACAACCCCCTGATCGTCAACAGGATGTACAAGGTCTACCTGGGAGACATCCCCCTCAAAACTAAGGTGTGGAAAGATTCCCCTCCAATCTTCTGAACTCATTCAAACTTGGTCTTGAAATGGAACCACTTCCTGACAGGAAGTGGCATTGCTGAGGCCGGAGGCCGAGATCTGTCCGGCACGGTCGCTACATTATCTTGATTGGTTGTATGTATGTGTGTGTGTGTGTGTGTGAACAGTATCACACGTGCTGTGTCAAACTGTTGGTCCAACTCATGTCCTGTTATGTGACGTTATGTCACAGGGGGCCAGTCTGAAGAGGGAGCTGAAACATGAGCCGGTCAGCACCAGAGTCAAGATGAAGATCCTACCACATCTCTTACGCTCACGCCTCGCCGCTGAGTGCTTCCCGGCTAACATACAGGTACTGCTGTAGTGTGTGTGTTCTCTAATAAATCAACAGTTAACGTCCTTGGTGTGTGTGTGTGTGTGTGTGCAAATCTTTTTGAATGTCCTTCCGCTGTCTTTCTCTCAAAGAAACCTTCATCACCTGTCTATTTCCTGTTTCTCTCCTCTCTCTTCTCACTCTCTCCTCTCTCTCTTCTCACTCTCTCCTCTCTCTTCTCACTCTCTCCTCTCTCTCTTCTCACTCTCTCCTCTCTCTCTTCTCACTCTCTCCTCTCTTCTCACTCTCTCCTCTCTCTCTTCTCTCTTCTCTCTCCTCTCTCTCCTCATCTCCTCCTCTTCTCTCTCTCCTCTCTCTCCTCATCTCCTCCTCTTCTCTCTCTCCTCTCCCCAGGTGGTGTACGACGGTCTGTTTGGAGCCAACACCAACAACAAGCTGCTCTCTCTTACACTTCAGTTTGTTCACCACATCTGTCAAGTGTAAGTACTGGTCCCAAGTCAGTTTCATCCAACCCTTCCTTATAGAGACAGTTACAGGTCCCAAGTCAGATTCATCCAACCCTTCCTTATAGAGACAGTTACTGGTCCCAAGTCAGATTCATCCAACCCTTCCTTATAGAGACAGTTACAGGTCCCAAGTCAGTTTCATCCAACCCTTCCTTATAGAGACAGTTACAGGTCCCAAGTCAGTTTCATCCAACCCTTCCTTATAGAGACAGTTACAGGTCCCAAGTCAGTTTCATTCAACCCTTCCTTATAGAGACAGTTACAGTACTAAGGCTTTGTTTACACAGGCAGCCCAATTCTGATCTTTTGCCCAATCATTGAAAAAAAGTATTTATTGGGCTGCCTGTGTAAACGCAGTCTAAGAGCTGGCCCTAGATCAGTTTGTCTTCTCGGTTCACCGTTACACAGAGACAGAGCTGGCCCTAGATCAGTTTGTCCACCGTCACATGCATGTTGTAAGCACTTATTCAAAGTCTGTTTGTCTTCTCAGTTCACCGTTACACAGAGACAGAGATGGCCATTAAGAGCTGGCCCTAGATCAGTTAGAACAGTGGTCCCCAACCTTTTTCTGAGTCGAAATGCAAGCAGAGATCTACCGCTGTGATTTTGTTATTACCTTGACTTAAACAATGTAAGCCTGTGCAACATGAACCAATTAAAACCAGTTCTGTAGCACTGAGGTTGTGCAGTAAACTACAGGCCCAATACATTATCACCACATACGGGCTTTGCTTGAATTTACCTGCCAATGCATTGCTGTTCCGGAAGTTAAAATATATATTTCAAAATTTGAGGTACGCTATATGATCACACCGGCAATAGATCCATTGTTGTATTACTTGTGAGGCACAGCTGAGTGAGCATACACTTAAAATAATTTGCTTTATATTTTACTGGGCTGATGGTGCCTGTATCTGATGGTCAGTCTCAGCAGAGGGAGAGAGCAGCAGACTGAGGGTCAGTCTCAGCAGAGGGAGAGAGCAGCAGACTGAGGGTCAGTCTCAGCAGAGGGAGAGAGCAGCAGACTGAGGGTCAGTCTCAGCAGAGGGAGAGAGCAGCAGACTGAGGGTCAGTCTCAGCAGAGGGAGAGAGCAGCAGACTGAGGGTCAGTCTCAGCAGAGGGAGAGAGCAGCAGACTGAGGGTCAGTCTCAGCAGAGGGAGAGAGCAGCAGACTGAGGGTCAGTCTCAGCAGAGGGAGAGAGCAGCAGACTGAGGGTCAGTCTCAGCAGAGGGAGAGGGCAGCAGACTGAGGGTCAGTCTCGGCAGAGGGAGAGAGCAGCAGACTGAGAGTCAGTCTCAGCAGAGGGAGAGAACAGCAGACTGAGGGTCAGTCTCAGCAGAGGGAGAGAGCAGCAGACAGGGTCAGTCTCAGAGGAGGGAGAGAGCAGCAGACTAAGGGTCAGTCTCAGCGGAGGGAGAGAGCAGCAGACAGACTCAGTCTCAGCAGAGGGAGAGAGCAGCAGACTGAGGGTCAGTCTCGGCAGAGAGCAGCAGACTGAGGGTCCGTCTCTCAACAGTCATGGGTTTTGAAATCTCACAGTATGAACTTTGCCGTAGCTTTCTTATTGCCTGTTACGTTACTTCAGACTCGCTCATCTGAGCAATCTGATTGGCTAGCGGTAGGCCTATAGTGCTCTTGATTTCCTCCCCAGGCCCACCGGAAAGGCACAGTTTGTCCATTCAGACACATGAAATGGAAACAGTTTGCCCACCCGGCGCGCAGGGCAGCGGCTGAGTTGTCTGCACCGACCACCAACAGCCCGAGATGAATAAAATAAACTAAATTAGGAACACAAGACTTTATCGTTGGGATTTTTACAGAAATGTTTGGAGATCGACTAGAAATGCCTTGGCGATCGACTAGAAATGCCTTGGCGATCGACTAGACATGCCTTGGCGATCGACTAGAAATGCCTTGGCGATCGACTAGAAATACCTTGGCGATCGACTAGACATGCCTTGGCGATCGACTAGAAATGCCTTGGCGATCGACTAGAAATGCCTTGGCGATCGACTAGAAATGCCTTGGCGATCGACTAGACATGCCTTGGCGATCGACTAGACATGCCTTGGCGATCGACAAGAAATGCCTTGGCGATCGACTAGAAATGCCTTGGCGATCGACTAGAAATGCCTTGGCGATCGACTAGAAATGCCTTGGCGATCGACTAGACATGCCTTGGAGATCGACTAGACATGCCTTGGAGATCGACTAGACATGCCTTGGAGATCGACTAGACATGCCTTGGAGATCGACTAGACATGCCTTGGAGATCGACTAGACATGCCTTGGAGATCGACTAGACATGCCTTGGCGATCGACTAGACATGCCTTGGCGATCGACAAGAAATGCCTTGGCGATCGACTAGAAATGCCTCGGAGATCGACTAGAAATGCCTCGGCGATCGACTAGAAATGCCTTGGCGATCGACTAGAAATGCCTTGGCGATCGACTAGAAATGCCTTGGCGATCGACTAGAAATGCCTCGGCGATCGACTAGAAATGCCTCGGCGATCGACTAGAAATGCCTCGGCGATCGACTAGAAATGCCTCGGAGATCGACTAGAAATGCCTTGGCGATCGACAAGTCGATTTGAGATCGACCGGTTGGTGACCACCTAAGTTAGAAGTAAATGCTTCAATTACAAAAACAAGCTACAAAAATGAATTGAAGGGGTCATCAAAGGTGTGTGTGTGTGTGTGTGTGTGTAGGCTTTTCGTTCCAGCCCAACACTAACCCACACTAAAGCCTCTCCTAACATGTTGTGTCTCTCCTCTCTGACAGATGTCCTGACACCAACAAACCTCTGGGTCTGATGCTGCTGAATGGCCTCACACTAACCCACACTAAAGCCTCTCCTAACATGTTGTGTCTCTCCTCTCTGACAGATGTCCTGACACCAACAAACCTCTGGGTCTGATGCTGCTGAATGGCCTCACACTAACCCACACTAAAGCCTCTCCTAACATGTTGTGTCTCTCCTCTCTGACAGATGTCCTGACACCAACAAACCTCTGGGTCTGATGCTGCTGAATGGCCTCACACTAACCCACACTAAAGCCTCTCCTAACATGTTGTGTCTCTCCTCTCTGACAGATGTCCTGACACCAACAAACCTCTGGGTCTGATGCTGCTGAATGGCCTCACACTAACCCACACTAAAGCCTCTCCTAACATGTTGTGTCTCTCCTCTCTGACAGATGTCCTGACACCAACAAACCTCTGGGTCTGATGCTGCTGAATGGTCTCACACTAACCCACACTAAAGCCTCTCCTAACATGTTGTGTCTCTCCTCTCTGACAGATGTCCTGACACCAACAAACCTCTGGGTCTGATGCTGCTGAATGGCCTCACACTAACCCACACTAAAGCCTCTCCTAACATGTTGTGTCTCTCCTCTCTGACAGATGTCCTGACACCAACAAACCTCTGGGTCTGATGCTGCTGAATGGCCTCACCAAGCTCATCAATGAGTACAAGGAGGTAAAGCCATCAATCAATGTGTTTTTTTTAATCTTGTTTCATTAACTACACATCGTAGCTATTCGTATATACTCCTTTTCAATGGTTGATGCTTTGCGTGCTCCTGGTATAGAGCATGATGGGATATGTTGTTGTTGTTGTCTGGTGTTTGATTTGGCAGGATCCTAAGTTGCTGTGTATGGCCTACTCTGCTGTGGGGAAACTGTCCAGGTATTTCACAGTAAAAATCTGTCTATTTTAAAATGCGCTATGCCGAAATCGCTCCTCCGTTTCCTGTTTGCTAAAATTCGAATGGTTTGTCTCATCTCGGTTCCTGTGACAAAACAAAACCAAGTGTAGTGTAGATAATCGTTGTTCCATCTAAAACGCTGTGAAATATCTTCTCCATAACCCAAAAAATATTGTGTTTTCAGCTGTTTGGAAGCTGGTGTACAAAACCGAAAGCCCCCCCCCTCCCAAAAAAAAACTTAAGAACGAGAAGCATAGAAATAGTGCACATAGAATAGATCTACCGCTTGTTCTCATGGCTTTCAATGAGAACCACATTATCTGTAACACACGTTTCTATGTGAATTTGGTCAGATTACCGCCCCCCAAAAAAGCTACACATTGGAGCTTTAACAACCAATAGTCTGTATTATGATGTTGATGTAAGTGATGATGAGTTGATGATGATGATGATGAGTTGATGATGATGATGATGATGAGTTGATGATGATGATGAGTTGATGTGAGTGATAATGATGAGTTGATGTGAGTGATGATGATGAGTTGATGAGTTGATGTGAGTGATGATGATGATGAGTTGATGTGAGTGATGATGATGATGATGTGATAGTGAGGGGATGTTTCCTCTCTTCTCAGCCGGATGCCCCAACTCTTCACCAAAGATATCGCTCTGGTCCAGCAGTTCTTTGAGGCCATGTGCAAGGTAGTTGTTCCTGCATCAAGACAATGCTATTTGAATACACTGTTTACCAACATTATTATATATATATATAAAATTAGACAAGACACAAAGGCCTCCAAAACATAATTCAAGGTTTATGGCAGCGACCTTTTCATATATTCTAACCGTCCTCCTGCCCCGTCTGACCTTGTGTGTGTACAGGAGGAGCCTGATGTCCGTCTAGCCATCCAGGAGGCACTGTCTATGATGGTGGGAGCCTACGCTAACCTACAGGGGGCGCTACTGAACCTGATGGAAGCCCTGGTGGCAGCTTACATGGGCAAGGTAACAGTAGATATGACACGTTAACCTACAGGGGGCGCTACGGAACATGATGGAAGCTCTGGTGGCAGCTTACATGGGCAAGGTAACACTAGATATGACACGTTAACCTACAGGAAGCCGTACTCAACCGGAAGGAAGCTCTGGTTTCTCCTATGACACGTTAACCTACAGGAAGCCGTACTCAGCCGGATGGAAGCTCTGGTTTCTCCTATGAAGGGGGTAGGCAACTAGATTCAGCTGTGAGACGATTATTGTCGGAGAGGATGATCAGGGGGCCGGAACTTAATTGCAGTAATTTGTAAAAGGCAAATTGAACACAACTAAGACCAACATTAGATTTTATTTGAAAATATCAATTTCATACCTTGACTACATTGAGACACCATCATATATCTATTCTTCTTTATAGATGGGAATACTTGAACAGATTTCCTAAACTAAACCCTGCTGTTGATTCTTCATGTCTTGTTTTGCCCTGGTTCTTGTTCCTTTGGGGGGTCCAACATAAACCCCCACAGTCCACCTGTTTCTGACCCCTGTCCTATGATCTCTCTATGATTTGTATATGAAATATTACTAGTTCTACTAGCTAGGATGTAGAAGAAACATGTGATTTAATTTACCAGGAATATATGGCGCTTGTTTTATATTGTGTCGTCATTGTAGTGAATACTGTTGTCCAAGTGTTCCAGAATGTCACTGTTGTCCAAGTGTTCCAGAATGTCACTGTTGTTCAAGTGTTCCAGAATGTCACTGTTGTCCAAGTGTTCCAGAATGTCACTGTTGTCCAAGTGTTCCAGAATGTCACTGTTGTCCAAGTGTTCCAGAATGTCACTGTTGTCCAAGTGTTCCAGAATGTCACTGTTGTCCAAGTGTTCCAGAATGTCACTGTTGTCCAAGTGTTCCAGAATGTCACTGTTGTCCAAGTGTTCCAGAATGTCACTGTGTCTGAATATAGTGTTGCTGAAGAATCTAGATGATTTAAGTTGGAGTATTGCTTTCTGATTGGTCAGTCAAAGTTCTGAATATTGTGTTCTTCTGTGTTGTGATTGGTCAGCCTGAGGTGCAGGTGCGTCAGGTGGCAATGAAGTACGCCAGCACGGTATTCGCTTCTGATCACGTGCCCTCCAGATACTTGCTCCTATTGGCTGCTGGGGACCCGTAAGTCTCAACACTAGACATGCGCGCACACACACACTGAGAAAAAACATATAGGAAGTCTGTTATTACAGGAGAGAGGCCCAGTGTCCTGACCTCAGTGTCTCTATGGTGTGTTATTATAGGAGAGAGGCCCAGTGTCTCTATGGTGTGTTATTATAGGAGAGAGGCCCAGTGTCTCTATGGTGTGTTATTATAGGAGAGAGGCCCAGTGTCTCTATGGTGTGTTATTATAGGAGAGAGGCCCAGTGTCTCTATGGTGTGTTATTATAGGAGAGAGGCCCAGTGTCTCTATGGTGTGTTATTATAGGAGAGAGGCCCAGTGTCTCTATGGTGTGTTATTATAGGAGCGAGGCCCAGTGTCTCTATGGTGTGTTATTATAGGAGAGAGGCCCAGTGTCTCTGGTGTGTTATTATAGGAGAGAGGCCCAGTGTCTCTATGGTGTGTTATTATAGGAGAGAGGCCCAGTGTCTCTATGGTGTGTTATTATAGGAGAGAGGCCCAGTGTCTCTATGGTGTGTTATTATAGGAGAGAGGCCCAGTGTCCTGACCTCAGTGTCTCTATGGTGTGTTATTATAGGAGAGAGGCCCAGTGTCCTGACCTCAGTGTCTCTATGGTGTGTTATTATAGGAGAGAGGCCCAGTGTCTCTATGGTGTGTTATTATAGGAGAGAGGCCCAGTGTCTCTATGGTGTGTTATTATAGCAGAGAGGCCCAGATTGTCCTGACCTCAGTGTCTCTATGGTGTGTTATTACAGGAGAGAGGCCCAGTGTCTCTATGGTGTGTTATTACAGGAGAGAGGCCCAGTGTCCTGACTTCAGTGTCTCTATGGTGTGTTTATGACAGGAGAGAAGAGGTTTGCAGCGAGGCCCAGCGTGTCCTGAGGGCTCTGCCTGCTAAGAACTCGGAGAAAGAGGGCCGTAAACCCATGCCCTCATTCCCTGACATGGTGGCCTACATCCAGGAGAAGGTGAGAGCGTAACCCCCCCCCCCTCCCCTCCCTTGTCCCAGATCGAGCCCCCTGTCATTAGATAATTTACTCTCTAGTTAATGTAGAGGTACAGGTGTCTCAGCATTAGGTCTTCACAGCCCAGTTGATCTGGTCTGCTCTTTAGGCTGCTCAGAGAATGAAGACGCCGGCTAAGTACACCGTGGGGACGTACACGCTCCCCTTCAACCCTTCTGCGTTTGGCGAGGTAAGACAAACCAATTCAACTACATAGTTGTATGAACGTCCAAATCAAATCTAATTTATTTAAATAGCCCTTCTTACATCAGCTGATAGCTCAAAGTGCTGTACAGAAACTCAGCCTAAAACCCCCAAACAGCAAGCAATGCAGGTGTAGAAGCACGTGGCTAGGAAAAACTCCCTAGAAAGGCCTGGAACCTAGGAAGAAACCTAGAGAGGAACCAGGCTATGTGTCCATGCTGTTTATGACTGGCCAAACCACAAAACAATTGAAGGGAGAAGTTTTAAAGAATGAAACGAAACACAGGGGGGGGGGGGGAACGATGGGTGCTGCAGACATTTACCTTTCCGCACTTCCTGTTAATAGACACGACTTCCTTTTCTAACCCCCCACGGGGTTTCCCGTCTCCAGATCGTGCTGTACCTGCGGATGTGTCTGGCCCACAGTGCCGGGGCCACGCCCGTCTCCAAGAGCCTGGCGGACATGCAGGACGACGCGCCTGCCATCGGACGCTACACGCACGCCCTGCTCTCCGACGGACCCCTGACCTCGCCGTCCTCCACTGGAACCAAGGGGGCAGAGGTCAACCCCGTGCAGGTCTACATGGAGCTACTGCAGCAGCTGCTGTCTGCTGTAGGAGGCGAGTGATGTGATGATGCCTGCCTTTTCTTTCTTTGTTTCCTTATCTCGTCTCCTCGTCTCCTCGTCTCCAAATACTCACGTGTTTACAGGCCTGGGATCCAAAATGGCATGCTCCGTTTCACCGTTGTTGATATTGGATTCCGGGCTAGTAAATGCATTATTCATACCTGTGAAAGATACCGTGGTATGCTAATTGACGCTACTTATGGAACATATTAATTGGAATGCTAATGCTACGCTAATTGACGCTATGCACCTTAAAGTACCCTGATATGCTACATGCTAAGCCAATGCTAAGAAATGCTAGTCGACGCTAACGCTAGTCAATGCTACTACTGTAAAATATACGTCGGTATGCTGCATGCTATGCAAATACTCGCGTGTTTACAGGCCTGGGATCCAAAATGGTATGCTCCGTTTCACCGTTGTTGATATTGTGAAGTGAGCATATCTGTTTGGATTCCAGGCTAGTAAATACATCATTCATACCTTATAACTGATACCAAAATGTATAGCTACATTTGTATGTTTTTAAATGTTTTATTCTTGATTTTATTTTGAAAGGAGTCCCTGTGATGTACTGTCTTCTGGAGGTGGTGTCTGTCTGTCCTCACAACCTGGCCCCCATGTTTATCCACAAGATCGACTGGATCAAGGTAAAAAATCGATTGATGCTACTACTGTAAAAGATACCATGGTATGCTAATTGACGCTACTTATGTAACCTATTAATTGGAAAGCTAATGCTACGCTAATTGACGCTATGTACTATACAACTCCGATATGGTACCTTGATATGCTACATGCTAGGCCAATGCTAAGAAATGCTAGTCAATGCTACTACTGTAAAATATACGTTGGTATGCTGCATGCTAACGCTAGTCGATGCTACATCTGTAAAGGATACGTCGGTATGCTTCATGCTATGCTAACGCTAATACTACATTTCCCCTTCCTCAGAGTCTAATGAACACCAACAAGGAGGACCTAAGGGAGCTAGCAGCTCAGCTCTACGCTGTGGTGGTGTCCACCATGTCAGGAAACGAACTGAAGACTGCCGTTCAGACGCTCATCAAGATCACTAAAGATACACACGTATGTAGCCCCTCCCCCTCCTGTAGATACACATGTAGGTAGCCCCTCCCCCTCCTGTAGATACACACGTAGGTAGCCCCTCCCCCTCCTGTAGATACACACGTAGGTAGCCCCTCCCCCTCCTGTAGATACACACGTAGGTAGCCCCTCCCCCTCCTGTAGATACACACGTAGGTAGCCCCTCCCCCTCCTGTAGGTACACACGTAGGTAGCCCCTCCCTCCTGTAGGTACACACGTAGGTAGCCCCTCCCCCTCCTGTAGATACACACGTAGGTAGCCCCTCCCCCTCCTGTAGATACACACGTAGGTAGCCCCTCCCCCTCCTGTAGATACACACGTAGGTAGCCCCTCCCTCATGTAGATACACACGTAGGTAGCCCCTCCCTCCTGTAGATACACACGTAGGTAGCCCCTCCCTCCTGTAGATACACACGTAGGTAGCCCCTCCCTCCTGTAGATACACACGTAGGTAGCCCCTCCCTCCTGTAGATACACACGTAGGTAGCACCTCCCTCCTGTGGATACACACGTAGGTAGCACCTCCCTCCTGTAGATACACACGTAGGTAGCCCCTCCCCCCTGTAGATACACACGTAGGTAGCCCCTCCCCCCTGTAGATACACACGTAGGTAGCCCCTCCCCCTCCTGTAGGTACACACGTAGGTAGCCCCTCCCCCTCCTGTAGGTACACATGTCTGTAGCCCCTCCCTCCTGTAGGTACACATGTCTGTAGCCCCTCCCTCCTGTAGGTACACATGTCTGTAGCCCCTCCCTCCTGTAGGTACACACGTATGTAGCCCCTCCCTCCTGTGGGTACACACGTAGGTAGCCCCTCCCTCCTGTAGGTACACACGTAGGTAGCCCCTCCCTCCTGTAGATACACACGTAGGTAGCCCCTCCCCCTCCTGTAGGTACACACGTATGTAGCCCCTCCCCCTCCTGTAGGTACACACGTATGTAGCCCCTCCCCCTCCTGTAGGTACACACGTAGGTAGCCCCTCCCTCCTGTAGATACACACGTAGGTAGCCCCTCCCTCCTGTAGATACACACGTAGGTAGCCCCTCCCTCCTGTAGATACACACGTAGGTAGCCCCTCCCTCCTGTAGATACACACGTAGGTAGCCCCTCCCCCTCCTGTAGATACACACGTAGGTAGCCCCTCCCTCCTGTAGATACACACGTATGTAGCCCCTCCCCCTCCTGTAGGTACACACGTATGTAGCCCCTCCCCCTCCTGTAGGTACACACGTAGGTAGCCCCTCCCCCTCCTGTAGGTACACACGTAGGTAGCCCCTCCCCCTCCTGTAGGTACACACGTAGGTAGCCCCTCCCCCTCCTGTAGGTACACACGTAGGTAGCCCCTCCCCCTCCTGTAGGTACACACGTAGGTAGCCCCTCCCCCTCCTGTAGGTACACACGTATGTAGCCCCTCCCCCTCCTGTAGGTACACACGTATGTAGCCCCTCCCCCTCCTGTAGGTACACACGTATGTAGCCCCTCCCCCTCCTGGAGATACACACGTAGGTAGCCCCTCCCCCTCCTGTAGGTACACACGTAGGTAGCCCCTCCCCCTCCTGTAGGTACACACGTAGGTAGCCCCTCCCCCTCCTGTAGGTACACACGTAGGTAGCCCCTCCCCCTCCTGTAGGTACACACGTATGTAGCCCCTCCCCCTCCTGTAGGTACACACGTATGTAGCCCCTCCCCCTCCTGTAGGTACACACGTATGTAGCCCCTCCCCCTCCTGGAGATACACACGTATGTAGCCCCTCCCCCTCCTGTAGGTACACACGTAGGTAGCCCTTCCCCCTCCTGTAGGTACACACGTATGTAGCCCCTCCCCCTCCTGTAGGTACACACGTATGTAGCCCCTCCCCCTCCTGTAGGTACACACGTATGTAGCCCCTCCCCCTCCTGGAGATACACACGTATGTAGCCCCTCCCCCTCCTGTAGGTACACACGTATGTAGCCCCTCCCCCTCCTGTAGGTACACACGTATGTAGCCCCTCCCCCTCCTGTAGGTACACACGTATGTAGCCCCTCCCCCTCCTGTAGGTACACACGTATGTAGCCCCTCCCCCTCCTGGAGATACACACGTATGTAGCCCCTCCCCCTCCTGTAGGTACACACGTATGTAGCCCCTCCCCCTCCTGTAGGTACACACGTATGTAGCCCCTCCCCCTCCTGTAGGTACACACGTATGTAGCCCCTCCCCCTCCTGGAGATACACACGTATGTAGCCCCTCCCCCTCCTGTAGGTACACACGTATGTAGCCCCTCCCCCTCCTGTAGGTACACACGTCTGTAGGCCAAGGAGTGAAATGTGTATTTTCACATATATTTGCTGCACATAATAGGACCCAGTTTTTCCTGGTCTCAAAATGTGTTTTTTATACGGTCATTTTGAATGTAATGTACTGAAGCAAAAGTTGTCCCAGTTTCACTGAGCTGAAAGTAAAAACCTGTATTCCCTGTTGGAAACTGCAGAGCCCCGAGACCCAGCACGGAGCCATCATGGCGCTGGGCTACATGGTGGCCAGGTACATGAGCAAGAGGAAGTCCTTCGCCAACGGAGACTCCGCCCTCAACCGGGAACAGAGGATGAACGACACGCCCAAGGAGGACGAGGAGCTGGTCGCTATAGCAACCAAAGCCATCGGTAGGGTGACGGTCACCGTTGTTTATTTTTCAGATAATATTTACTCTTTTTTTACAAAAAAAATTATGCTAATTATTTTTGACCAGTTTTATGCTAATTCACATTGTTACAAGAAATTACGCATATTTATCATTTTTAAATATATTTGTGGAAAGAACACAGTTTATGATGAAAGGTGTAGTCGAGGCAGTAAAAGAGGACCTTTCGATCCAATGTTGTGTTTCCAGGTTGGTTCATGTCGTGTGTGTGTGTGTGTGTGTTCGTTCCCAGGCTCTTTCCTAGACAGTGGTTCCCCCCTGCTCGCTGTCGCTGCCTGTACGGCCCTCGGGGAGATCGGGAGGAACGGGCCTCTGCTCATCCCTTCAGAAGGAGAGGGATTCACCAAACTCGCCGTGGTGGAGAAGATGCTGGCTCGCATCCCCTCTGGGAAAGAGACCCTCAAGGTAACCATGGATACAGCGGCATTTCGATGTACAGATGGGTTGTGATGCTATACCGTGATAATTACACTCTGGGGATGTTTTTAAATACGTTGTAAATGAATTGGTTTGGAACATTTTCATAATGGACATAACTATTGATATGAAGAGAGACTCGAATCCAACTCCCTTTCTGTCTGTCCAGGAGGAGAGGATCCATCCAGACTGTTAGGTAGACAGGTGTAGATGTGGTCTCTGTCTGTTCAGGAGGAGAGGATCCATCCAGACTGTTAGGTAGACAGGTGTAGTTAGATGTGGTCTGTCTGTTCAGATGGAGGAGAGGATCCATCTAGACTGTTAGGTAGACAGGTGTAGTTAATAGTTAGATGTGGTCTCTGTCTGTCCAGATGAAGGAGAGGATCCATCCAGACTGTTAGGTAGACAGGTGTAGTTAGATGTGGTCTGTCTGTTCAGATGAAGGAGAGAGCCATCCAGACTGTTAGGTAGACAGGTGTAGATGTGGTCTCTGTCTGTTCAGATGAAGGAGAGGATCCATCCAGACTGTTAGGTAGACAGGTGTAGATGTGGTCTCTGTCTGTTCAGGAGGAGAGGAGCCATCCAGACTGTTAGGTAGACAGGTGTAGATGTGGTCTCTGTCTGTCCAGGAGGAGAGGATCCATCCAGACTGTTAGGTAGACAGGTGTAGTTAATAGATAGATGTGGTCTCTGTCTGTCCAGATGAAGGAGAGGATCCATCCAGACTGTTAGGTAGACAGGTGTAGTTAGATGTGGTCTCTGTCTGTTCAGGAGGAGAGGATCCATCCAGACTGTTAGGTAGACAGGTGTAGATAATAGTTAGATGTATTAATGTGGTCTCTGTCTGTCCAGGAGGAGAGGATCCATCCAGACTGTTAGGTAGACAGGTGTAGATGTGGTCTCTGTCTGTTCAGGAGGAGAGGAGCCATCCAGACTGTTAGGTAGACAGGTGTAGATGTGGTCTCTGTCTGTTCAGATGAAGGAGAGGATCCATCCAGACTGTTAGGTAGACAGGTGTAGTTAGATGTGGTCTCTGTCTGTCCAGATGAAGGAGAGGATCCATCCAGACTGTTAGGTAGACAGGTGTAGTTAATAGTGAGATGTGGTCTCTGTCTGTCCAGATGAAGGAGAGGAGCCATCCAGACTGTTAGGTAGACAGGTGTAGTTAATAGTGAGATGTGGTCTGTCTGTTCAGATGAAGGAGAGGATCCATCCAGACTGTTAGGTAGACAGGTGTAGTTAATAGATAGATGTGGTCTCTGTCTGTCCAGATGAAGGAGAGGATCCATCCAGACTGTTAGGTAGACAGGTGTAGTTAATAGTTAGATGTGGTCTCTGTCTGTTCAGATGAAGGAGAGAGCCATCCAGACTGTTAGGTAGACAGGTGTAGATGTGGTCTCTGTCTGTTCAGGAGGAGAGGAGCCATCCAGACTGTTAGGTAGACAGGTGTAGTTAGATGTGGTCTCTGTCTGTTCAGATGAAGGAGAGAGCCATCCAGACTGTTAGGTAGACAGGTGTAGATGTGGTCTCTGTCTGTTCAGGAGGAGAGGAGCCATCCAGACTGTTAGGTAGACAGGTGTAGTTAGATGTGGTCTCTGTCTGTTCAGATGAAGGAGAGGAGCCATCCAGACTGTTAGGTAGACAGGTGTAGTTAATAGTGAGATGTGGTCTCTGTCTGTTCAGGAGGAGAGGAGCCATCCAGACTGTTAGGTAGACAGGTGTAGTTAATAGTGAGATGTATTCATGTGGTCTCTGTCTGTTCAGATGAAGGAGAGAGCCATCCAGACTGTTAGGTAGACAGGTGTAGTTAATAGTTAGATGTGGTCTCTGTCTGTCCAGATGAAGGAGAGGATCCATCCAGACTGTTAGGTAGACAGGTGTAGTTAATAGATAGATGTGGTCTCTGTCTGTTTCAGATGAAGGAGAGGATCCATCCAGACTGTTAGGTAGACAGGTGTAGTTAATAGATAGATGTGGTCTCTGTCTGTCCAGATGAAGGAGAGAGCCATCCAGACTGTTAGGTAGACAGGTGTAGTTAGATGTGGTCTCTGTCTGTCCAGATGAAGGAGAGGATCCATCCAGACTGTTAGGTAGACAGGTGTAGTTAATAGTGAGATGTGGTCTCTGTCTGTTCAGATGAAGGAGAGGATCCATCCAGACTGTTAGGTAGACAGGTGTAGTTAGATGTGGTCTCTGTCTGTTCAGATGAAGGAGAGAGCCATCCAGACTGTTAGGTAGACAGGTGTAGTTAATAGATAGATGTGGTCTCTGTCTGTCCAGATGAAGGAGAGGATCCATCCAGACTGTTAGGTAGACAGGTGTAGTTAATAGTGAGATGTATTCATGTGGTCTCTGTCTGTCCAGATGAAGGAGAGGATCCATCCAGACTGTTAGGTAGACAGGTGTAGTTAATAGTGAGATGTGGTCTCTGTCTGTTCAGATGAAGGAGAGGATCCATCCAGACTGTTAGGTAGACAGGTGTAGTTAATAGTGAGATGTGGTCTCTGTCTGTTCAGGAGGAGAGGAGCCATCCAGACTGTTAGGTAGACAGGTGTAGTTAATAGTGAGATGTGGTCTCTGTCTGTTCAGATGAAGGAGAGGATCCATCCAGACTGTTAGGTAGACAGGTGTAGTTAATAGTGAGATGTGGTCTCTGTCTGTTCAGATGAAGGAGAGGAGCCATCCAGACTGTTAGGTAGACAGGTGTAGTTAATAGTTAGATGTGGTCTCTGTCTGTTCAGGAGGAGAGGATCCATCCAGACTGTTAGGTAGACAGGTGTAGTTAATAGTGAGATGTGGTCTCTGTCTGTTCAGATGAAGGAGAGGATCCATCCAGACTGTTAGGTAGACAGGTGTAGTTAATAGTGAGATGTGGTCTCTGTCTGTTCAGATGAAGGAGAGGAGCCATCCAGACTGTTAGGTAGACAGGTGTAGTTAATAGTGAGATGTGGTCTCTGTCTGTTCAGGAGGAGAGGAGCCATCCAGACTGTTAGGTAGACAGGTGTAATTAATAGATAGATGTGGTCTGTCTGTTCAGATGAAGGAGAGGATCCATCCAGACTGTTAGGTAGACAGGTGTAGTTAATAGTGAGATGTGGTCTCTGTCTGTTCAGGAGGAGAGGAGCCATCCAGACTGTTAGGTAGACAGGTGTAATTAATAGATAGATGTGGTCTGTCTGTTCAGATGAAGGAGAGGATCCATCCAGACTGTTAGGTAGACAGGTGTAGTTAGATGTGGTCTCTGTCTGTTCAGATGAAGGAGAGGATCCATCCAGACTGTTAGGTAGACAGGTGTAGTTAGATGTGGTCTCTGTCTGTTCAGATGAAGGAGAGGATCCATCCAGACTCTGGGTAGACAGGTGTAGTTAATAGTGAGATGTGGTCTCTGTCTGTTCAGATGAAGGAGAGGATCCATCCAGACTGTTAGGTAGACAGGTGTAGTTAGATGTGGTCTCTGTCTGTTCAGATGAAGGAGAGAGCCATCCAGACTGTTAGGTAGACAGGTGTAGTTAATAGTGAGATGTGGTCTCTGTCTGTTCAGATGAAGGAGAGGATCCATCCAGACTGTTAGGTAGACAGGTGTAGTTAGATGTGGTCTCTGTCTGTTCAGATGAAGGAGAGAGCCATCCAGACTGTTAGGTAGACAGGTGTAGTTAATAGTGAGATGTGGTCTCTGTCTGTCCAGATGAAGGAGAGGATCCATCCAGACTGTTAGGTAGACAGGTGTAGTTAATAGTGAGATGTGGTCTCTGTCTGTCCAGATGAAGGAGAGGATCCATCCAGACTGTTAGGTAGACAGGTGTAGTTAATAGTGAGATGTGGTCTCTGTCTGTTCAGATGAAGGAGAGGAGCCATCCAGACTGTTAGGTAGACAGGTGTAGTTAATAGTGAGATGTGGTCTCTGTCTGTCCAGATGAAGGAGAGGATCCATCCAGACTGTTAGGTAGACAGGTGTAGTTAATAGTGAGATGTGGTCTCTGTCTGTCCAGATGAAGGAGAGGATCCATCCAGACTGTTAGGTAGACAGGTGTAGTTAATAGTGAGATGTGGTCTCTGTCTGTTCAGGAGGAGAGGAGCCATCCAGACTGTTAGGTAGACAGGTGTAGTTAATAGTGAGATGTATTCATGTGGTCTCTGTCTGTTCAGATGAAGGAGAGAGCCATCCAGACTGTTAGGTAGACAGGTGTAGATGTGGTCTCTGTCTGTTCAGGAGGAGAGGATCCATCCAGACTGTTAGGTAGACAGGTGTAGTTAATAGTTAGATGTGGTCTCTGTCTGTTCAGATGGAGGAGAGGAGCCATCCAGACTGTTAGGTAGACAGGTGTAGTTAATAGTGAGATGTGTTCATGTGGTCTCTGTCTGTTCAGATGAAGGAGAGAGCCATCCAGACTCTGGGTTATCTACCAGTGGGGGATGGAGACTTTGCCCACCAGAAGAAGCTGCTGCAGGGGCTCATGGACTCTGTGGAGGTAAGGGGACTGGCTCTCATTTAATGGAGCCTTTTAAGACCTTTATGAAGCTTCATAAGACCTTCATGAAGCTTCATAAGACCTTGTTTATCATGCAGAAAGAACTGATATGATGAGAAGCAAGAATTTAACCCTTTCCACCTTTCTCTCCCTCCCCCTCTGTTTCTCTTCCTCTCTCTCTCTCTCGCCCTCCCCCTCTGTTTCTCTCTCTCCCTCTTCCTCTCCCCCCCCCCCCCCCTCTCTCTCTGTCTCCCAGGCCAAACAGGTAGAACTACAGTTTACAGTAGGTGAGGCCATCACCAGTGCTGCTATAGGGACCAGTTCTGGAGCTGCCAGGGACCCCTGGACCTGTACTGAGGAGCAATACAGTCCCCCAGACAGTAAGACTACACACAGTGGTTCAATCCACAGTGGTTCAACCCCTCAATCCACAGTGGTTCAATCCACAGTGGTTCAACCCCTCAATCCACAGTGGTTCAATCCCTCAATCCACAGTGGTTCAATCCCTCAATTCACAGTGGTTCCAGCCTTCAATTCACAGTGGTTCAATCCCTCAATCCACAGTGGTTCAATCCACAGTGGTTCAACCACTCAATCCACAGTGGTTTAATCCACAGTGGTTCAATCCCTCAATCCACAGTGGTTCAATCCACAGTGGTTCAACCCCTCAATCCACAGTGGTTTAATCCACAGTGGTTCAATCCACAGTGGTTCAACCCCTCAATCCACAGTGGTTCAATCCCTCAATCCACAGTGGTTTAATCCAGTGGTTCAACCCCTCAATCCACAGTGGTTCAATCCACAGTGGTTCAATCCCTCAATCCACAGTGGTTCAATCCACAGTGGTTCAACCCCTCAATCCACAGTGGTTTAATCCACAGTGGTTCCACCCTTCAATCCACAGTGGTTTAATCCACAGTGGTTCAATCCACAGTGGTTCAATCCACAGTGGTTCAACCCTTCCTGTGGTGTGAAACACAGCTCTGACTGATTTTGGTTCTTGTCTTTGTAATGCGTTTTTCTATTGGTTGTTTTTTACTGTCGTAACTGTCCAATCCTCTTGTCTCCCTGTCAGATGTGGAGAGTAACGATGTGGTTCCGTGGGTGCTGAACTCTATCCTGGCTAAGTACATCCCAAGTCAAAACCCCCACGTCAGACAGGCTGCCTGTATATGGCTGCTCTCTCTGGTGAAGAAGCTGCACCAGCACAAAGAGATCAGGGTACGGACACTAGGGGTCGGGGGTCAAGAAGCTGCACCAGCACAAAGAGATCAGGGTACGGACACTAGGGGTCAGGGGTCAAGAAGCTGCACCAGCACAAAGAGATCAGGGTACGGACACTAGGGGTCAGGGGTCAAGAAGCTGCACCAGCACAAAGAGATCAGGGTACGGACACTAGGGGTCGGGGGTCAAGAAGCTGCACCAGCACAAAGAGATCAGGGTACGGACACTAGGGGTCGGGGGTCAAGAAGCTGCACCAGAACAAAGAGATCAGGGTACGGACACTAGGGGTCGGGGGTCAAGAAGCTGCACCAGCACAAAGAGATCAGGGTACGGACACTAGGGGTCAGGGGTTAGGGGGTCAAGAAGCTGCACCAGCACAAAGAGATCAGGGTACGGACACTAGGGGTCGGGGGTCAAGAAGCTGCACCAGCACAAAGAGATCAGGGTACGGACACTAGGGGTCAGGGGTCAAGAAGCTGCACCAGCACAAAGAGATCAGGGTACGGACACTAGGGGTCGGGGGTCAAGAAGCTGCACCAGCACAAAGAGATCAGGGTACAGTATGACTGGCTGGGGGTTATGGGTCAGGGGTCAGGGCTGGGGGTTAGGGGTCAGGGCTGGAGGTCAATAAGCTGCACCAGCACAAAGAGATCAGGGTACAGTATGACTGGCTGGGGGTTATGGGTCAGGGGTCAGGGCTGGGGGTTAGGGGTCAGGGCTGGAGGTCAATAAGCTGCACCAGCACAAAGAGATCAGGGTACAGTATGACTGGCTGGGGGTTATGGGTCAGGGGTCAGGGCTGGGGGTTAGGGGTTAGGGCTGGGGTGTCAAGAAGCTGCTCCAACACAAAGAGATCAGGGTACCGACACTGGGGGGGGGGGGGGGGGGTTAGAGATCGGGGGTTAGGGCGGAGGGTCAAGGGCTCAGACTTGATTGAAAGGTCAAGAGTGGGAGGGGGGGGGGGGGGTCAAATGTCAAGTCTGAGATCCAAGATAACAGAGGAAAGTGACGGAGAACTAAATTCCTTGTGAGTTATTGACTCTCTTGAACTTTTTGTCTCATCTTCCAGTCTCACCTGAAGGAGATCCAGACGGCTTTCATCTCCATCCTGTCAGACCCTGATGGTGAGTCAGCGACTCCATGATCACTCAGACCACAATAATAAGCTCAATGGGGGTAACACAGTGGATCATAGGACTGATGTGTGTAGAATGGGGGTAACACAGTGGATCATAGGACTAATGTGTGTAGAATGGGGGTAACACAGTGGATCATAGGACTGATGTGTGTAGAATGGGGGTAACACAGTGGATCGTAGGACTGATGTGTGATTGTGTGTAGAATGGGGGTAACACAGTGGATCGTAGGACTGATGTGTGATTGTGTGTAGAATGGGGGGTAACACAGTGGATCGTAGGACTGATGTGTGATTGTGTGTAGAATGGGGGGTAACACAGTGGATCGTAGGACTGATGTGTGATTGTGTGTAGAATGGGGGGTAACACAGTGGATCGTAGGACTGATATGTGATTGTGTGTAGAATGGGGGGTAACACAGTGGATCATAGGACTGATGTGTGATTGTGTGTAGAATGGGGGGTAACACAGTGGATCGTAGGACTGATGTGTGTAGAATGGGGGGTAACACAGTGGATCATAGGACTGATGTGTGTAGAATGGGGGTAACACAGTGGATCATAGGACTGATGTGTGTAGAATGGGGGTAACACAGTGGATCATAGGACTGATGTGTGTAGAATGGGGGGTAACACAGTGGATCATAGGACTGATGTGTGTAGAATGGTGGTAACACAGTGGATCATAGGACTGATGTGATTGTGTGTAGAATGGGGGTAACAGTGGATCATAGGACTGATGTGTGTAGAATGGTGGTAACACAGTGGATCATAGGACTGATGTGTGTAGAATGGGGGTAACAGTGGATCATAGGACTGATGTGTGTAGAATGGGGGTAACAGTGGATCATAGGACTGATGTGTGTAGAATGGTGGTAACACAGTGGATCATAGGACTGATGTGTGATTGTCTGAAGAATAATATTCTGTCTGATGGTAAATCCAGTACATCCATCTAAACCCTGATCCATATATCCACCCACTCAAGACCTAGGTATTGTTCTTGTCTTCTCTTCCCATCTTCTCTCTCTCCTCTCCTGATACCCCTCTTCTCTCTCTCTCCTCCCCTGATCACCCTCCTCTCTCTCTCTCTCTCCTCCCCTGATCACCCTCCTCTCTCTCTCTCGCTCCTCCCCTGATCACCCTCCTCTCTCTCTCTCTCTCCTCCCCTGATACCCCTCTTCTCTCTCTCTCTCTCTCTCCTCCCCTGATACCCCTCTTCTCTCTCTCTCTCTCTCTCCTCCCCTGATCCCCTTCTTCTCTCTCTCCTCCCCTGATCCCCTTCTTCTCTCTCTCTCTCCTCCCCTGATCCCCCTCTTCGCTCTCTCTCCTCCAGAGTTGAGTCAGGACGTGGCATCTAAAGGTCTTGGTCTAGTCTATGAGATGGGAGGAGAGGGAGACCAGCAGGAACTGGTGTCTACACTGGTCGAAACACTGATGACTGGCAAGAGGTGAGAGAGAGAGATGGAGGGGGGGGGACCTAATCAACACCAGTGAAATGCACCTGTTGTGTTTGTAATCCTGAGGTCATGAATGACCTGCTGCACACCGGTTTAATTTAGGTTTCAAACAAAACAATACTAGTGAAACGACTCTCTTCACACTGTTTAACCAAATCGATGTCGAGTGTTTTTTAAATTTTTAATCAGCCCGTCCTAAACATGTAGCGTCGTGTTGTTGACGTGTCGGAGGACACCGAGGACTGTTGCTATCGGTCACCTTTTATAATCAGCCCGTACTAAACATGTAGCGTCGTGTTGTTGACGTGTTCAGGGTGAGTGAAGCGTGCCGTGTCGGAGGACACCGAGGACTGTTGCTATCGGTTACCTTTTTTAATCAGCCCGTCCTAAACATGTAGCGTCGTGTTGTTGACGTGTCGGAGGACACCGAGGACTGTTGCTATCGGTCACCTTTTTTAATCAGCCCGTCCTAAACATGTAGCGTCGTGTTGTTGACGTGTTCAGGGTGAAGCATGCCGTGTCGGAGGACACCGAGGACTGTTGCTATCGGTTACCTTTTTATAATCAGCCCGTACTAAACATGTAGCGTCGTGTTGTTGACGTGTTCAGGGTGAAGCATGCCGTGTCGGAGGACACCGAGGACTGTTGCTATCGGTTACCTTTTTTAATCAGCCCGTACTAAACATGTAGCGTCGTGTTGTTGACGTGTTCAGGGTGAAGCATGCCGTGTCGGAGGACACCGAGGTCTGTTGCTATCGGTTACCTTTTTATAATCAGCCCGTACTAAATATGTAGCGTCGTGTTGTTGACGTGTTCAGGGTGAAGCATGCCGTGTCGGAGGACACCGAGGTCTGTTGCTATCGGTTACCTTTTTATAATCAGCCCGTACTAAATATGTAGCGTCGTGTTGTTGACGTGTTCAGGGTGAAGCATGCCGTGTCGGAGGACACCGAGGTCTGTTGCTATCGGTTACCTTTTTATAATCAGCCCGTACTAAACATGTAGCGTCGTGTTGTTGACGTGTTCAGGGTGAAGCATGCCGTGTCGGAGGACACCGAGGTCTGTTGCTATCGGTCACCTTTTATAATCAGCCCGTACTAAACATGTAGCGTCGTGTTGTTGACGTGTTCAGGGTGAAGCATGCCGTGTCGGAGGACACCGAGGACTGTTGCTATCGGTTACCTTTTTTAATCAGCCCGTCCTAAACATGTAGCGTCGTGTTGTTGACGTGTCGGAGGACACCGAGGACTGTTGCTATCGGTTACCTTTTTTAATCAGCCCGTACTAAACATGTAGCGTCGTGTTGTTGACGTGTTCAGGGTGAAGCGTGCCGTGTCGGAGGACACCGAGGACTGTTGCTATCGGTTACCTTTTTTAATCAGCCCGTACTAAACATGTAGCGTCGTGTTGTTGACGTGTTCAGGGTGAAGCATGCCGTGTCGGAGGACACCGAGGTGTTCCAGGGAGAGGCTCTGGGGAAAGCACCGGACGGACACGGACTCTCCACCTACAAGGAGCTGTGCTCATTGGCCAGTGACCTCAACCAACCGGATCTGGTCTACAAGTTCATGAACCTAGCCAATCACCACGCCATGTGGAATTCCCGCAAGGTACAACCAGGAAGTGAACATGTAGCTCATGTAATAATATGAATTAATGGGTTGAGAAAAACAAACATGTATTAGAAACATGAATTAAAACTGTTTGTTGTTGTTGTCTTTGAACAGATTCTAATCAAAATGGCGAGACCTGATTTGACTTGTTTTTACTTTTCAAACACGTTTTTGTCACTAGTGGTGATCACTCTCCTTTTCTCTCTTTCTCTCTCCTCTCTTTTTCTCTCCTCTTTTTCTCTCCTTTTCTCTCTTTTTCTCTCCTTTTCTCTCTTTTTCTCTCCTCTCTTTCTCTCTTTTTCTCTCCTTTTCTCTCTTTTTCTCTCCTCTCTTTCTCTCCTTTTCTCTCTTTTTCTCTCCTCTCTTTCTCTCTCCTCTCTTTTTCTCTCCTCTCTTTTTCTCTCCTTTTCTCTCTTTTTCTCTCCTTTTCTCTCTTTTTCTCTCCTTTTCTCTTTTCTCTCCTCTTTCTCTCTTTTTCTCTCCTTTTCTCTCTTTTTCTCTCCTCTCTTTCTCTCCTTTTCTCTCTTTTTCTCTCCTCTCTTTCTCTCCTTTTCTCTCTTTCTCTCTCCTCTCTTTTTCTCTCCTCTCTTTTTCTCTCCTCTCTTTCTCTCCTTTTCTCTCTTTCTCTCCTTTTCTCTCTTTCTCTCTCCTCTCTTTTTCTCTCCTCTCTTTTTCTCTCCTTTTCTCTCTTTTTCTCTCCTCTCTTTCTCTCTCCTCTCTTTTTCTCTCCTCTTTTTCTCTCCTTTTCTCTCTTTTTCTCTCCTCTTTTTCTCTCCTTTTCTCTCTTTTTCTCTCCTCTCTTTCTCTCCTTTTCTCTCTTTTTCTCTCCTCTCTTTCTCTCTCCTCTCTTTTTCTCTCCTCTCTTTCTCTCCTTTTCTCTCTTTTTCTCTCCTCTCTTTCTCTCTCCTCTCTTTTTCTCTCCTCTCTTTTTCTCTCCTCTCTTTTTCTCTCCTCTCTTTTTCTCTCCTCTCTTTTTCTCTCCTTTTCTCTCTTTTTCTCTCCTCTCTTTCTCTCCTTTTCTCTCTTTTTCTCTCCTCTCTTTCTCTCTCCTCTCTTTTTCTCTCCTCTTTTTCTCTCCTTTTCTCTCTTTTTCTCTCCTCTCTTTCTCTCCTTTTCTCTCTTTTTCTCTCCTCTCTTTTTCTCTCCTCTCTCTTTCTCTCCTTTTCTCTCTTTCTCTCTCCTCTCTTTTTCTCTCCTCTCTTTTTCTCTCCTTTTCTCTCTTTTTCTCTCCTCTCTTTCTCTCTCCTCTCTTTTTCTCTCCTCTTTTTCTCTCCTTTTCTCTCTTTTTCTCTCCTCTTCTCTCCTTTTCTCTCTTTTTCTCTCCTCTCTTTCTCTCCCTTTCTCTCTTTTTCTCTCCTCTCTTTCTCTCTCCTCTCTTTTTCTCTCCTCTCTTTTTCTCTCCTTTTCTCTCTTTTTCTCTCCTCTCTTTTTCTCTCCTTTTCTCTCTTTTTCTCTCCTCTCTTTTTCTCTCTTTTTCTCTCCTCTCTTTTTCTCTTCTCTCTTTTTCTCTTCTCTCTTTTTCTTTTCTCTCTTTTTCTCTTCTCTCTTTTTCTTTTCTCTCTTTTTCTCTCCTCTCTTTTTCTCTCCTTTTCTCTCTTTTTCTCTCCTCTCTTTTTCTCTCCTTTTCTCTCTTTTTCTCTCCTCTCTTTCTCTCCTTTTCTCTCTTTTTCTCTCCTCTCTTTCTCTCCTTTTCTCTCTTTTTCTCTCCTCTCTTTCTCTCCTTTTCTCTCTTTTTCTCTCCTCTCTTTTTCTCTTCTCTCTTTTTCTCTCCTCTCTTTTTCTCTCCTTTTCTCTCTTTTTCTCTCCTCTCTTTCTCTCCTTTTCTCTTTTTCTCTCCTCTCTTTTTCTCTTCTCTCTTTTTCTCTCCTCTCTTTTTCTTTTCTCTCCTTTTCTCTCTTTCTCTCTCCTCTCTTTTTCTCTTCTCTCTTTTTCTCTCCTCTCTTTTTCTTTTCTCTCCTTTTCTCTCTTTTTCTCTCCTCTCTTTCTCTCCTTTTCTCTCTTTTTCTCTCCTCTCTTTCTCTCCTTTTCTCTCTTTTTCTCTCCTCTCTTTTTCTCTTCTCTCTTTTTCTCTCCTCTCTTTTTCTCTCCTTTTCTCTCTTTTTCTCTCCTCTCTTTCTCTCCTTTTCTCTCTTTTTCTCTTCTCTCTTTTTCTCTCCTCTCTTTTTCTCTCCTTTTCTCTCTTTTTCTCTCCTCTCTTTCTCTCCTTTTCTCTCTTTTTCTCTCCTCTCTTTTTCTCTTCTCTCTTTTTCTCTCCTCTCTTTTTCTTTTCTCTCCTTTTCTCTCTTTCTCTCTCCTCTCTTTTTCTCTTCTCTCTTTTTCTCTCCTCTCTTTTTCTTTTCTCTCCTTTTCTCTCTTTCTCTCTCCTCTCTTTTTCTCTTCTCTCTTTTTCTCTCCTCTCTTTTTCTCTCCTCTCTTTTTCTCTCCTTTTCTCTCTTTTTCTCTCCTCTCCTTTTCTCTCCTTTTCTCTCTTTCTCTCTCCTCTCTTTTTCTCTTCTCTCTTTTTCTCTCCTCTCTTTTTCTCTCCTCTCTTTTTCTCTCTTTTTCTCTCCCTTTCTCTCTTTTTCTCTCCTCTCTTTTTCTCTCCTCTCTTTTTCTCTCCTCTCTTTTTCTCTCCTCTCTTTTTCTCTCCTCTCTTTTTCTCTCCTCTTTTTCTCTCCTTTTCTCTCTTTTTCTCTCCTCTCTTTCTCTCCTTTTCTCTCTTTTTCTCTCCTCTCTTTCTCTCTCCTCTCTTTTTCTCTCCTCTCTTTTTCTCTCCTCTCTTTTTCTCTCCTTTTCTCTCTTTTTCTCTCCTCTCTTTTTCTCTCCTTTTCTCTCTTTTTCTCTCCTTTTCTCTCTTTTTCTCTCCTCTTTTTCTCTCCTTTTCTCTCTTTTTCTCTCCTCTTTTTCTCTCCTTTTCTCTCTTTTTCTCTCCTCTTTTTCTCTCCTTTTCTCTCTTTTTCTCTCCTCTCTTTTTCTCTCCTCTTTTTCTCTCCTTTTCTCTCTTTTTCTCTCCTCTTTTTCTCTCCTTTTCTCTCTTTTTCTCTCCTCTCTTTCTCTCTCCTCTCTTTTTCTCTCCTCTCTTTCTCTCTCCTCTCTTTTTCTCTCCTCTTTTTCTCTCCTTTTCTCTCTTTTTCTCTCCTCTCTTTCTCTCCTTTTCTCTCTTTTTCTCTCCTCTCTTTCTCTCCTTTTCTCTCTTTTTCTCTCCTCTCTTTCTCTCTCCTCTCTTTTTCTCTCCTCTCTTTTTCTCTCCTCTTTTTCTCTCCTTTTCTCTCTTTCTCTCTCCTTTTCTCTCTTTTTCTCTCCTCTTTTTCTCTCCTTTTCTCTCTTTCTCTCTCCTCTCTTTTTCTCTCCTCTTTCTCTCTCCTCTCTTTTTCTCTCCTCTTTTTCTCTCCTTTTCTCTCTTTTTCTCTCCTCTCTTTCTCTCTCCTCTCTTTTTCTCTCCTCTTTTTCTCTCTTTTTCTCTCCTCTTTTTCTCTCCTTTTCTCTCTTTTTCTCTCCTCTCTTTCTCTCCTTTTCTCTCTTTTTCTCTCCTCTCTTTTTCTCTCCTCTCTTTTTCTCTCCTCTTTTTCTCTCCTTTTCTCTCTTTTTCTCTCCTCTCTTTCTCTCCTTTTCTCTCTTTTTCTCTCCTCTCTTTTTCTCTCCTCTCTTTTTCTCTCCTCTTTTTCTCTCCTTTTCTCTCTTTTTCTCTCCTCTCTTTCTCTCCTTTTCTCTCTTTTTCTCTCCTCTTTTTCTCTCCTCTTTTTCTCTCCTTTTCTCTCTTTTTCTCTCCTCTCTTTCTCTCCTTTTCTCTCTTTTTCTCTCCTCTCTTTTTCTCTCCTCTCTTTTTCTCTCCTCTCTCTTTCTCTCCTCTCTTTCTCTCTCCTCTCTTTTTCTCTCCTCTCTTTCTCTCTCCTCTCTTTTTCTCTCCTCTCTTTTTCTCTCCTCTCTTTCTCTCTCCTCTCTTTTTCTCTCCTCTCTTTTTCTCTCTTTTTCTCTCTTTTTCTCTCTTTTTCTCTCCTTTTCTCTCTTTTTCTCTCCTCTCTTTCTCTCCTTTTCTCTCTTTTTCTCTTCTCTCTTTCTCTCCTTTTCTCTCTTTTTCTCTCCTCTCTTTCTCTCCTTTTCTCTCTTTTTCTCTCCTCTCTTTTTCTCTCCTCTCTTTTTCTCTTCTCTTTTTCTCTCCTTTTCTCTCTTTTTCTCTCCTCTCTTTCTCTCCTTTTCTCTCTTTTTCTCTTCTCTCTTTTTCTCTCCTCTCTTTTTCTCTCTTTTCTCTCTCTGTCTCTCTTTCTTTCTCTCTTTTCACTTCTTTCTCTGCCAGGGAGCAGCGTTTGGGTTCAACATCATAGCAGCGAAGGCAGGAGAGCAGCTCGCCCCCTACCTGCCCCAGCTGGTACCACGTCTGTACCGATACCAGTTTGATCCCAACCTGGGCATCAGGACGGCCATGACCTCCATCTGGGATGCTCTGGTCACTGACAAGAACATGGTACACACACACACATTACCACGGTACACACACACACACACACACACACACACATTACCACGGTACACACACACACACACACACACACATTACCACGGTACACACACACACACACACACACACACACACATTACCACGGTACACACACACACACACACATTACCACGGTACACACACACACACACACACATTACCACGGTACACACACACACACATTACCACGGTACACACACACACATTACCACGGTGTACACACACACACACACACATTACCACGGTACACACACACACACACACATTACCACGGTACACACACACACACTACCATGTTATAGAAATACACAATCGCCTACTCACCTTCTCTCCATCTCTCTACCCCCCTCTCTCTCTACCCCCCTCTCTCTCTACCCCCCTCTCTCTCTACCCCCCTCTCTCTCTACCCCCCTCTCTCTCTACCCCCCTCTCTCTCTACCCCCCTCTCTCTCTACCCCCCTCTCTCTCTACCCCCCTCTCTCTCTACCTCCCCCTCTCCCTACCCCCCTCTCTCTCTCTCTCTCTACCCCCCTCTCTCTCTCTCTACCCCCCTCTCTCTCTCTACCCCCCTCTCTCTCTCTCTACCCCCTCTCTCTCTCTACCCCCTCTCTCTCTCCCCCCCCCCCCCCCCCCAGGTGGATAAGTATCTGAAGGAGATCCTCCAGGATGTGATATCTAACCTGACCAATAACATCTGGAGGGCCCGGGAGTCCGCCTGCCTCGCTCTCAACGACCTCATCCGAGGACGCAACGCCGACGACCTCATCGACCACCTGGAGGAGATCTGGGAGACCCTGTTCAGGGTTCTGGACGACATCAAGGTGCGCTCACACACACACCCACACACACACACAGCTGTAAACACACACAACCACAAACAGACTATTCCTATTATATTATATTATTATAGCTGGGGGGGGCGTCAGATGGGTTGTTATAGCTGGGGGGGGGGGGGGGCATCAGATTGGTTGTTATAGCTGGGGGGGGGCGTCAGATGGGTTGTTATAGCTGAGGGGGGGGCGTCAGATGGGTTGTTATAGCTGAGGGGGGGGCGTCAGATGGGTTGTTATAGCTGAGGGGGGGGCGTCAGATGGGTTGTTATAGCTGAGGGGGGGGCGTCAGATGGGTTGTTATAGCTGGGGGGGGGCGTCGGATGGGTTGTTATAGCTGAGGGGGGGGCGTCAGATGGGTTGTTATAGCTGAGGGGGGGGCGTCAGATGGGTTGTTATAGCTGAGGGGGGGGCGTCAGATGGGTTGTTATAGCTGAGGGGGGGGCGTCAGATGGGTTGTTATAGCTGAGGGGGGGGCGTCAGATGGGTTGTTATAGCTGGGGGGGGGGGGCGTCAGATGGGTTGTTATAGCTGGGGGGGGGGGGGGCGTCAGATGGGTTGTTATAGCTGGGGGGGGGGGGGGCGTCAGATGGGTTGTTATAGCTGGGGGGGGGGGGGGCGTCAGATGGGTTGTTATAGCTGGGGGGGGGGGGGCGTCAGATGGGTTGTTATAGCTGAGGGGGGGGCGTCAGATGGGTTGTTATAGCTGGGGGGGGGGGGCGTCAGATGGGTTGTTATAGCTGGGGGGGGGGGGGGGGGCGTCAGATGGGTTGTTATAGCTGGGGGGGGGGGGGGCGTCAGATGGGTTGTTATAGCTGGGGGGGGGGGGGCGTCAGATGGGTTGTTATAGCTGGGGGGGGGGGGGGGGCGTCAGATGGGTTGTTATAGCTGGGGGGGGGGGGGGCGTCAGATGGGTTGTTATAGCTGGGGGGGGGGGGGCGTCAGATGGGTTGTTATAGCTGGGGGGGGGGGGGGCGTCAGATGGGTTGTTATAGCTGGGGGGGGGGGGGGCGTCAGATGGGTTGTTATAGCTGGGGGGGGGGGGGGCGTCAGATGGGTTGTTATAGCTGGGGGGGGGGGCGTCAGATGGGTTGTTATAGCTGGGGGGGGGGGGCGTCAGATGGGTTGTTATAGCTGGGGGGGGGGGGGCGTCAGATGGGTTGTTATAGCTGGGGGGGGGGGGCGTCAGATGGGTTGTTATAGCTGGGGGGGGGGGGGCGTCAGATGGGTTGTTATAGCTGGGGGGGGGGGGCGTCAGATGGGTTGTTATAGCTGGGGGGGGGGGGGCGTCAGATGGGTTGTTATAGCTGGGGGGGGGGGGGCGTCAGATGGGTTGTTATAGCTGGGGGGGGGGGGGGCGTCAGATGGGTTGTTATAGCTGGGGGGGGGGGGGCGTCAGATGGGTTGTTATAGCTGGGGGGGGGGGGGCGTCAGATGGGTTGTTATAGCTGGGGGGGGGGGGCGTCAGATGGGTTGTTATAGCTGGGGGGGGGCGTCAGATGGGTTGTTATAGCTGGGGGGGGGGGGGGCGTCAGATGGGTTGTTATAGCTGAGGGGGGGGCGTCAGATGGGTTGTTATAGCTGAGGGGGGGGGCGTCAGATGGGTTGTTATAGCTGGGGGGGGCATCAGATGGGTTGTTATAGCTGGGGGGGGGGGGGGGCGTCAGATGGGTTGTTATAGCTGAGGGGGGGCGTCAGATGGGTTGTTATAGCTGGGGGGGCGTCAGATGGGTTGTTATAGCTGGAGGGGGGGGGGCGTCAGATGGGTTATTATAGCTGGGGGGGGGGGCGTCAGATGGGTTATTATAGCTGGGGGGGGGCGTCAGATGGGTTATTATAGCTGGGGGGGGCGTCGGATGGGTTATTATAGCTGGGGGGGGGGGGGGGGGCGTCAGATGGGTTATTATAGCTGGAGGGGGCGTCAGATGGGTTATTATAGCTGGGGGGGGGCGTCGGATGGGTTATTATAGCTGGGGGGGGGGGCGTCAGATGGGTTATTATAGCTGGGGGGGCGTCAGATGGGTTATTATAGCTGGGGGGGGCGTCGGATGGGTTATTATAGCTGGGGGGGCGTCGGATGGGTTATTATAGCTGGGGGGGGGGGGCGTCGGATGGGTTATTATAGCTGGGGGGTGTCGGATGGGTTATTATAGCTGGGGGGGCGTCGGATGGGTTATTATAGCTGGGGGGTGTCGGATGGGTTATTATAGCTGGGGGGGGGGGGCGTCGGATGGGTTATTATAGCTGGGGGGTGTCGGATGGGTTATTATAGCTGGGGGGGCGTCGGATGGGTTATTATAGCTGGGGGGTGTCGGATGGGTTATTATAGCTGGGGGGTGTCGGATGGGTTATTATAGCTGGGGGGGCGTCGGATGGGTTATTATAGCTGGGGGGGTCAGATGGGTTATTATAGCTGGGGGGGGGGCGTCGGATGGGTTATTATAGCTGGGGGGGGGGGGGGGTGTCAGATGGGTTGTTATAGCTGGGGGGGTAGTGTCTGTGGGGTTGTTGTGCTGACCTGTGTATTGTCTGTCTAACAGGAGTCTGTCAGGAAGGCTGCTGATATAACCCTCAAAACACTGAGTAAGGTAAGGAGGCTTTACTGTGTGTGTGACATCTCCAGGTGTGTGTGTGTGTGACATCTCCAGGTGTGTGTGTGACATCTCCAGGTGTGTTTGTGACATCTCCAGGTGTGTGTGTTTGTGACATCTCCAGGTGTGTGTGTTTGTGACATCTCCAGGTGTGTGTGTGTGAGACATCTCCAGGTGTGTGTGTGTGTGACATTAATCTCTCTCTGTCTCCAGGTGTGTGTGTGTGTGTGCGTGTGTGAGACATCTCCAGGTGCGTGTGTGTGACATCTCCAGATGTGTGTGTGTGACATCTCCAGATGTGTGTGTGTGACATCTCCAGGTGTGTGTGTGTGACATCTACAGGTGTGTGTGTGTGACATCTACAGGTGTGTGTGTGACATCTCCAGGTGTGTGTGTGTGACATCTCCAGGTGTGTGTGTGTGTGTGTGTGACATTAATCTCTGTCTGTCTCCAGGTGTGTACTAGGATGTGTGAGTCGTCAGGTTTAGCAGCCCAGAGGACTGTAGCTGTTCTGTTACCAACCCTCCTGGATAAAGGCATTGTCAGCAACGTGCCTGAGGTCCGCTCTCTCAGGTAACGCCTCCATGTGTGTGTGTTCATTGGTCTCTGTATATGATCTATCGCTCTGTCGGTCTCTCGCTCTGTCGGGTCTCTCGCTCTGTCGGGTCTCTCGCTCTGTCGGGTCTCTCGCTCTGTCGGGTCTCTCGCTCTGTCGGGTCTCTCGCTCTGTCGGGTCTCTCGCTCTGTCGGGTCTCTCGCTCTGTCGGGTCTCTCGCTCTCTCTCTCTCGCTCTGTCGGTCTCTCGCTCTCTCTCTCTCGCTCTGTCGGTCTCTCGCTCTCTCTCTCTCGCTCTGTCGGTCTCTCGCTCTCTCTCTCTCGCTCTGTCGGTCTCTCGCTCTCTCTCTCTCGCTCTGTCGGTCTCTCGCTCTCTCTCTCTCGCTCTGTCGGTCTCTCGCTCTCTCTCTCTCGCTCTGTCGGTCTCTCTCTCGCTCTGTCGGTCTCTCGCTCTTTCTGTTCTCTCTCTCGCTCTGTGGTCTCTCTCTCTCTCTCTCTCTCTATATGAATGAAATGTAAAACTTTTAGAGACATTGTTGGCCGTAGCAGTTAAGCAGCCCTCCTCCCTCCAGTATCCAGACCCTGGTGAAGGTGTCTAAGACAGCTGGTAATAGGTTGAAGCCCCACGCCCCTCGTCTGATCCCAGCACTCCTGGAGGCTCTCAGTGTCCTGGAGCCACAGGTCCTCAACTACCTCAGCCTCCGAGCCACGGAGCAGGAGAAGGTAACGTACACACAGAGAGAACACACTTACTAAACCTCAGCCTCCGAGCCACGGAGCAGGAGAAGGTAACGTACACACAGAGAGAACACACCTACTAAACCTCAGCCTTCGAGCAGGAGAAGGTACATACCACACACACAGACTATAACTGCCGTTTCTCCAGAGGTGT